>NC_133327.1:644225072-644525072 GCF_042186555.1 Aquarana catesbeiana
ACAGGAGGCGGGACATTGTTACTGCGGCTGGAGAATTCAGCTCCGTGAAACATGGAGATCGCAGCAAGTGTTGCCCCTTCATAGCTGTTGTCAAATTGGCCATGGTGGGAAGAGTGGGAGGGGGGGCAGGTCAGACCTCATTACTAGGTTTAGAAAGTATTTAGAAACATGGGAAGTACTTTGTCCCATAGGGGACAGAAATTTAAAAGTGATTAATTCAGTGTTTACTATTGTGACTAGCTGTGACTGGCCACAGCTAATCACATGGTACAGATGGGCTGTGATTGGCCCTGTCTGTACCATGTGATCACTGTGACCAAAGAGATCAACACAATAGTACAAAATAAACTGGCATGAATGGAAGTCATCCACTGTATACAACTGTCATGTGATCTGCTGTGATTGGTCTGCAGTGTCTGGTGGACACCGCGGGTAACATATCATGCCTCAGCGCAGCCTGTGGAAGCGCATGAAGCGTGTTCGGAGGACAAAGTCATATGATGTCCACCCAAAACGAGAGGTCTCCTACCCAGCCGTCATTCGATTATAGGCCAGGCAGGAAGGTGTTAAACTATGGAAGCTGTAACCAAAAAGGCAAGAAAAGGACACCTTTTCCTGTGGTCTCACAGTGCCTCAATGCATTTTGCTTGTCAGCATCGTCAGGAAGCACCTGCGATGCTGACAGGCGAAATGCATTGAGGCTGCACGTCCCCCACAGGTGACGTAATTTCTGTTTTTTGATCTGGTTTGAACATTCGGCCGTGTGGAACGTACGCCGCCTCGGACCTGGCGGTGTGCAGGGCAATCGAACAGGCTGGTTGTGTTGGTGCTGACTATAGCACCTTGAAGTGTGAGTGGCAAATTTATATTTTTAATCCTTGTTTTGACTTTTAATAAAATGGTATCACACTATCCTGAATTATTATCTCTCCCTGGGTCTCGGTTATTGATGTTTGAGGAGATCAGCTGGTGGTGGTTTCCCATATACCAATCTCAAGGTGGGACATTGTGAAAACAACGTGCAAAAAGGGTGGTACCCTATGACACCAAAGGTGCATATCATAGATGTTGGTAAACGTGTATTTTGTATACTTTGTGGTGCAGCACTTATATGAGGAGTATCTGAGGCACCAGACCAGGAGCACGATGATTGGAGCTTTTTTCAGCAAGATGGGACTGTGCAATCTTATAAATACATTTTTTTTTCACCTTTGAACTCTCAAGTATATTTGGATTGTTTTTTATCCTTTGTTCACATGCAATTACAGTGTCTTGAAAAAGTATTCATATCCCTTGAAATTTTCCACATTTTGCCATTTAACAATCAAAAACGTAAATGTATTTTATTGGGATTTTATGTGATAGACCAACACAAAGCGGCACATAATTGTGAAGTGGAAGGAAAATGATAAATGGTTTTCAACATTTTTAACAAATAAATATGTGAAAGTGTGGCGTACATTTGTATTCAGCCCCCCTGAGTCAATACTTTGTAGAACCCCCTTTCACTGCAATTACAGCTGCAAGTCTTTTTGAGGATGTCTCTACCAGCTTTGCACATCTAGAGAGTGACATTTTTGTCCATACTTCTTTGCAAAATAGCTTAAGCTCTGTCAGATTGGATGAAGGTCTGGACTTTTACTGGGCCATTCTAACACATACATATGCCTTGATCTAAACCATTCCATTGTAGCTCTGGCTGTATGTTTAGGGTTGTTGTCCTGCTGGAAGGTGATCCTCCGCCCCAATCCAAAATCTTTTGCAGACTCTAACAGGTTTTCTTCTAAGATTGTCCTGTATTTGGCTCCATCCATCTTCCCATCAACTCTGACTAGCTTCCCTGTCCATGCTGAAGAAAAGCATACCACAACATGATGCTGCCACCACCATGTTTTACTGTGGGGATGGTGTATTCAGGGTGATGTGCAGTGTTAGTTTTCCGCACACGTAGCATTTTGCTTTAAGGTCAGAAAGTTCCATTTTGGTCTCATGTGACCAGAGCACCTTCTTCCACGTTTGCTGTGCCCCCCACATGGCTTCTCACAAACTGTAAATGGGACTTCTTATGGCTTATTTCAACAATGGTTTTCTTCTTGCCACTCTTCCACAAAGGCCAGATTTGTGGAGTGCACGACTAATAGTTGTCCTGTGGACAGATTCTCCCACCTGAGCTGTGGATTTCTGCAGCTCCTCCAGAGTTACCATGGGCTTCTTGGCTGCTTCTCTGATTAATGCTCTCTTTGCCCGACCTGTCAGTTTAGGTGGATGGCCATGTCTTGGTAGGTTTGCAGTTGTGCCATACTCTTTACATTTTCAAATAAAGGATTGAACAGTGCTCCGTGAGATGTTGAAAGCTTGGGATATTATATTATAACCTAACCCTGCTTTAACTACTTTCCAACCAGCCGCTGTCTTTATACGGTGGCAGGTTGGCTCCCCTTTCCGCACATCGCCGTAGCTGTACGGTGGCCACTTTAAGGGCTCTAGGGGGACCGCGCTGTCGGCGTGACGCCGGAGCAGATACGTGTGGCCGGCGACTACGATGTCTGCCGGTGACCCGCGATCGCTCCTCAGAGAGCCAGAATGGGGATCTGTCAATGTAAACAGACAGATCTCTGTTCTGTCAGGGTAGTAGAGAGAGATCTGCTGTTCCTAGTGATCAGGAAAAACTACCTTTCTCTACTCCCTGTCAGAACACTGCCATCACAGTTAGAAACACCTCCATAGGACACACTTAACCCCTTGATCGCCCCTAATGTTAACCCCTTCCCTGCCACTGACATTTATACAGTAATCAGTGGCTATTTTAACTCTGATCGCTGTTTAAATGTCAATGGTCCCAAAAAAGTGTCAAAAGTGTCCGATCTGTCTGATGTAATGTCACAGTCCCGCTAAAAATCGCTGATCACTGCCATTACTAGTAAAAAAAAAAAATAATAATAAAAAATGCCTCCACGACAAGCATTACTGGGGGATCAAGTGGAAGGAATACCTGGACATACCAGGAAACTCATATCTTTTATATTTACAGCATCTAGAATAGCGGTGGCAGGATCCTGGAGAAAGCCCCTGATCCCCTTTGAAATGGTTAAAGCAAAATTGACGTGGATCATGATTAATGAACGCCTCTCGGCAATTCTTTTAGATAAACAGAGGGCTTTCGACAGGATTTGGGAACCATGGTTGTCCTATTTGTCTACGGGTTTTGATAGTTAACGGATCCTGAGAGGGATCCCTAGGGGTGCACTCAACCCCAACTTCTCCCTTACCCTTTTCTCTCTCTTTTACTTTCCTCTTTATTACTCTTACCTTTTTCCTTTTCCTTCCCTCCTTCTCTAATATTCTTCGCAGGACTTCCTACCCAAGATCGTTGTCATAGTGACAGATATGAAAAATCTGAAATGTGAGTTATAAAGGGGGGAGGGGGGGTGTGGGGCAGGGGCCTTCCACAGTAAAGACCCCAATTGGGGTGGGTGGTTGGGTCCCGGCGGTGCACCTCCTCTCTACACAATACAGAGAGGTGGGAAATAAACATTTGAAATGATAAATAAATATAACAAGCAAAACATATATCCAAATGTACGATGCCTGGTATTCAGCATAGATACATATGTAAATAGAAGACGTCTGACCGACTGGGTACAGACGGATAGACGCATCCACCTCATATAGTGAAAGAAATTAAGGATGACATGGTATGTTCATAGGTTTCCTGCAGGCCATATAGGCTGAAATATGTTTCCCCCCCCCATTCTTTTCCTTTGCTACCATTTATTTTCAAAATATATGTGTTGTGTATTTTGTACATGTTATTTTATATTTTTCAATAAAAATCATTGAAAGAGAAAAAATGCCATAAATATATCCCCTATTTTGTAGATGCTATAATGCGCACACCAATCAATATACACTTATTGCGATTTTTTTTTTACCAGAAATATAGAGAATACATATTGGCATAAACTGATGAAGAAATTTGAATTTGTAAACATTTTTTTGGCAATATTCAGTAAAAAGTAAAAAATTATTTTTTTTCAAAATTGTTGCCTTTTTTTTGTTTTTAGCGCAAAAAATAAAAACCGCAGAGGTGATCAAATACCACCAAAAGAAAGCTCTATTTGTGGGAAAAAAAAGGACATTCATTTTGTTTGGGTACAGCATCCCACGACGGCGCAATTGTTAGTTAAAGCGACACAGTGCCAAATCGCAAAAAATGGCCTGGTCATTAAGGGGGCAAATCTTCGGGTCCTTAAGTGGTTAAACCTCTCCACAACTTTATCACTGACCTGTCTGGTGTGTTCCTTGGCCATCATGATGCCGTTTGTTCATTAGGGTTCTCTAACAAACCTCTGAGGGCTTCACAGAACAGCTGTATTTACACTAAGATTCAATTACACACAGATGGACTATATTTACTAATTAGGTGACTTCTGAAGGCAATTGGTTCCACTAGATTTTATTTAGGGGTATCAGAGTAAAGGGGGCTGAATACAAATGCATGCCACACTTTTCAGACATTTATTTGTAAAACATTTTTAAAAACATTTATCATTTTCCTTCCACTTCACAATTATGTGCCACTTTGTGTTGGTCACATAAAATCAGAAGTTTTTGGTTGTAACATGACAAAATGTGGAAAATGTCAAGGGGTATGCACCATTGCTATATACTGGGTTTGTTATTTTATAGGCACCCTTATTAAGCCTAATAGAGAGGCTATGTATGCACTTCATGCACTTCAAGTTATCACAGTTTATTTGTATACAATTTAAATCGTGCACCGATTGATATCTATTAGAGAGCATCAATAATATTATTTTAATTTTATTTTAACAGTATATTTCTGAGTACTTTAGATTGATAGCAGCTTAATGTATTTTCAATCTTTATTGAATTCACGTCCACCTTAGCGCTTGGGTTTTTTCACATTATATTTAGCCATTTATATTTACTAAAATAATTGCATTTCCATGTTCTGTGTACTGTTTAGTAATTCAGTACCATAGTGTCTTAAATAAATTCGGACTGCAGATATAAAGCTATAAGGGCACAGAAAGTACACTGTTATTTTTCAGGAGAAATTCACAACAAAAGGCACATTTTTCCAGGTACTGCTTAGGCACACTAAACATTTTTAGTTGTTCACCATCTGATAGCACATCTTCACTTTTTGAGGTCAGGTTGACTTTATAGACATCAGGAGTAATCTTGACTTTGACAGAAATTGAGGCCTCATATATAGCCGAAACTTTGGATGCAAAAGGATTTATCGAGACACAATTTTAGGACCAAAACAGGTAATTGTGCTTGCACGTCAGCAAACCTGTTCCCTTAGAAATATTTTTGGCCTTATCAGGTTCTTATAGGAACATTTAAAAATCATTGTAAAAATGAAAGGTAAATAAAAGGTAATGGCAATGTGAATCTCCACATTTTCCTATTTACTGTATACAACCGCAGTATATACATTTGGAAAGTAAATATTAATGGGAGATAAACAACCTACAGTGATAATATTAGAATTATATTTGGATCACAAACTGTCAGCATAACACATAGGCAGATGGATAGAGACATACACAGATAGATATTAGAAGAGTTACCATGGAGAGTAATAGGTTATTGCTCTTGTATGTACACCCACAAGCAAGTCATTTTACTCCACTTCGGCTCTGAAAGGCCCTTCTACCAGAACAGAAAATTATGCAATTATTTCAAAAGTAACTGTAGAGAGGGTTTACTCTCCTACTGTCTGTTTAATCGCTGCACTTATTTATTGTTGTTGAGTTTCTAAATATAAATACATAGGTAGTAAAAAGGGGACCAGCCAGCGGGATAAGTAAGGAATGTCCTGCTTCAGTAAACATTCATTAGTCCCTGCTGAGCAATCTGTATAAAATATCCTGGAACACGCTGTAAATGTTCTCCTTGCTTTCTTCTTTGCCTATCAATTTGCAAGGTTAACCACTTGAGCTCCAGGAGGTTTTATCCCTGCATGACTGGGCCATTTTTTGCTATTCGGCACTGCGGTACTTTAACTGATGATTGCACGGTCATGCAACACTGTACCAAAACGAAATGTATATATTTTTTTCACTCAAATAGAGCTTTCTTTTGGTGGTATTTGATCACCACTGGCGGTTTTATTTTTTGCAATAAAAACGAAAAAAGACTGAAAATTTAAATATATATAAATATATATATATATATATATATATATATATATATATATATATATACAGTATCTCAAAAAATGAGTACACCCCTCACATTTTTGTAAATATTTTATTACATCTTTTCATGTGATAACACTGAAGAAATAACACTTTGCTACAATGTAAAGTAGTGAGTGTACAGCTTGTATAATGCCCCGTACACACGGTCGGACTTTGTTCGGACATTCCGACAACAAAATCATAGGATTTTTTCCGACGGATGTTGGCTCAAACTTGTTTTGCGTACACACGGTCGCACAAAGTTGTCGGAATTTCCGATCGACAAGAACACGGTGACGTCAAGCACGTACGACGAGACTAGAAAAGGCCAGTTCAGAACCAAGCGCGGCACCCTTTGGGCTCCTTTTGCTAATCTCATGTTGGTAAAAGTTTGGTGAGAGACGATTCGCGCTTTTTCAGACTCGTGGTTTTCAGATCGTTTTCTGCCGTTCAGTTTGTGCTTGTGGGTTTGTATCTGCTCTTCAGTGCGTGCAAGCAAGTTCCGCGTGACTTATAGTCATTGTATTCTTGTTCGTTCGTTACTGTTTTTCAGGTCGCTCTTCACAGGCCTTGCTGTTCTTCAGTGCGTTCTGTTACTTCGTTCTGAGCAGCCGACCGTTTTCTAGCCATGTTGCGTATACGTACTCCTCGTTGAGTTCGTGCTGTGCGGGGGCTTGGTGTTGGGGTCCTGACCTTGACACAAGGTAATTAATTTTTTAGGTCCTTCATACAGATTGTCCTTCACTAACCTCCCCAGCATGTTCTCTCCTGGCCCTATATTCACCGCATGTAGTCACTTAAAACAATGTATTTTATCAGCTCCATAGTAGTGCTTTACCCCCAAACACCCCCTAAAATGCTTGGAAATGTTATTTTAGCTTTAAATTCAGGCAGAGTGGCAGAGGCTTATTTTTTGTGGTGTCCCCAAATCATTTTTAGTAACCCTCCCTCCCCCAACTGCTAAGTCAGCTGATCCCAATTCTCTATCTATCCTCAATCATCTATCTGCTGACTTTGCCAAACCCATACACACTATACCCATCTCTTTTGTGCTCTGATTTATGGATGAATTCCCCAAAGCATGTAGTGCAAGGGCCTGCCTGTATACTTTCAAATGGTACTGTTTGAATTTTTAAGATCCTATTATTATCTTGAGTCAGGTAATAGCAGAATGTTCAAATGTGCTCAAATGTGTACAATGTGTATTTATATCTTTGTATTCGGACACTTCTTACCTGTCCAGTGGGCTGCCAATAGTGTAACTAAGGAGGGGCTGTTCCAAGTAATACCCTGTATTTAGGCATTCATCTATCAATGAAGTGAAGAGGGTTACCTGTCCAAGATTTCCACACCCCCCATAATGTTCGAAATGGCCCATGAGAGGGGGGGGAGGGGGAATATGATAGGTGTACCATATACTTTGGTGTTGTTAAATTCCCCTTAATAAATGCTATCTGGAGGGTGCCCCAGAATGTTTGTGCCTAATCTGCTTGCCATGTTTCTGAGCAAAAATATTAATTTTTTTTTTTTCCCTCAACAGTTTCCTTCCATGCCACAGGAATGGCAGACTATGGCCTCCCACTTTGCCCAGCGGTGGGACTTTTCTAACTGCGGAGGGGCAATTGATGGGAAACATGTCCACATCATCCCACCACCCAACTCGGGGTCGTACTATTTCAACTATAAGGGGTTCAATAGTATTGTGATGTTGGCGGTGGTGTCATCTAATTACGACTTCTTGTATGTGGACGTGGGGAAGAATGGCCGGATGTCCGATGGTGGAGTCATCACCCAGACGGAGTTCTACAGGCGTCTCCAGAATGGCAGCTTGGACTTGCCAGCTCCAGAGGACAATGTGGAAGGACTCCCATTCGTGTCCGTTGCTGATGAAGTGTTTGCGCTGGGGGACCACCTGATGCGACTACCTGATGCGACCATTCCCGATGAGGACCCTCACCCCGGAACAGAGGGTTTTTAATTACCGGCTGGCCAGAGCCCGAAGAGTGGTGGAGAACACATTTGGAATCCTGGCCAGCCGGTTCCGCCTATATCTGACACCTATCCATATGGCGGAGTATAAACTGAATCATATTGTACTGGCGTGCTGTATTCTCCATAACTTTTTAAGGAAACATTCGGCCAACTATGCTGGCTCAGTTGGGCCTGGGGCCGGAGTGATACCTGAAACACTGACGGCGCTTGAAAGCGGCCGTCCTGGCTTGCCCTCCCTGAGTGCCCGTGATGTCCGGTTACAATACCTGGAGTTCTTTGCGGGTAGGGGGGCCATCAATATGCCTTCAAATTTGTGAAGCCTTTTTACCAATAAAAAAAAAAAAAAAAGAAATTATTTGTGGACATTTACTGCTTGTGTTTGTTTTAGCTGACCCTGACAGCAATGTGTGGAGTCCTGAAAATGGCGTGATTGTGTAACCTTATACAAAGCACTGTTGGCTATTATTTACTAAAGGCGTATACACTTTTTATACTACAAGTGCTCTTGAAACTGCAATGAAAATGCTCTTGTAGTGCAAAGAGGATTTGCCCTTAGGAAATAACCACCATTTTTTTACGAAAACAGCAATTACATCACCACAAAAGTGTTGTAGCGTTGAGACAATAATCCACACATTCTTGATTAACAAACTTTTTAATACCTGCACAATCACATGTGCATTTAGAAACAGTTTTTAGAACAAACCAACATGTTTGTTGTATAACAATTTTTGGGGTGGCATTATCAAAAATAGAAATGTCCATTAACGATAAAACAGGCCTGTGTAAAACCAACAAGAAAGACAAAAAACTTGAACTTACAAAGTTCACATATGGTAAAACCTGAAGGCAATATCAGACATGAGTATTTAGGAACTGTGTTTGATATTGCGTTCAGATGGGGTCAAATCACCCCTTGAAAAGCCAAATTTGGAAGATGCACACCAATTTACGAATGTCAACATGTGCTAGCTGCCATCACGGGGGATCAAGGGACATGTTTTGGGGGAGCAAGCCCTTCCTCACCACTACTTTATTATTGAGGAAGGGGTTGCACCCCCAAAACGCGTCCATTGATTTCCCGTGATGGCAGATAGCACATGTTGGCACACTGTGTGCATCCTGCAAATTTGGCTTTTCAAAACATTTCAAAAATATTTTAAACATTGTACCAAACAAAAGTGATTTTGTGGGGTATTAAATTCGCCCCAAAACATCAATGATGTTATTATTTTTTTTAATCACATCATTGATTTTTGTCTTGATGTTCTCCAATTCGAAATTACACCCCATGATCTCCCCGATCAGGATCTGGGCACTTTCTGATGTGAAAGGATCTCGATCCCTAACATCACGATCACCTAAAAAGAGAGAAACCAAACAAAAACAGGTATCAAAAATCTGCCAGCATCCATCTCTTACCTGAGCCTGTGGTCGCAGACACTCACCTGTTGTGGTGCCAATTTCCACCACATCTTCTTCCTCCTCCTGCTCCGCTTGTTTTGGGGGTATTTCACCTTCTTCCACAGGTTGGGGGTCTCTGGTCTCCTCGGATGAGGGGTGTCCTCCGATTCTTTTCTCCCCTATGTAAAACAAAAATGGTATAATTAGCACACAGTGATTTGATGGCAGAACTATAAATAGGAAACATTGCTTGGAAGTGGGGTACAATTGTCAATTTTAGCAGAGTTCCAAGATGTCGCTTGTTTATTGTGCTTTGTCAACCTGCAATATTTTACCTGTTTAGTACAAGCTTCACAGATGGAGACCCCCCTATAGTATACACTGGAGCACCTGTGTGCCCCCCCTAATAAAAATGGTGTTCTTGTGTCCCACACTAGTGCTCCAGTGTCCAGATGTGAAAACAGCTGCTCAGTGTCCTCTCCTTACACAGAATCTAGTTTACATTTCATTCTAGTAACAAACCCATCTACACAACCAAATATTTTGCATCCAAGTAGGCCCTAAAAAATGTAGGAAAATGCATATGGCCTAAACAATGGTGTTTTAGAGGGTGAAAAAAAAAATGTTTGATACGAACGAATAATGGGCCCATGAACATTAAAATTGACATTTTAAACTGTACAATTAAGAAAAGCATATGGAGCAGCACGAACGTAATAAAGACAAAAAGAATAGGAACACAGCACAACTACTTACTTTTTTGCAGCACTCTCTGGATCTTTCGGTACTGCTCGGGCTCTCTTAATTTCAGGTCCGACCACCGCTTCCTGAGCTGATCTTTCGATCGTCGTACCCCGAAATTCCTGTGCAGACTTTTGACCACTTTCGCAATGATCTTGGCCTTTCTGATATTGGGGTTGGGGTAAGGCCCATACTTCCCACCATAGTCGGCCTTCTTCAGGATGTCCACCATCTCCAACATCTCCCCAAAGGACATATTTGTGGCCTTAAATCGTCTCCTTCTGGATCGGGACGTGTCCGGATCCGGGCTTTCCTCCTCCTCCTCCTCGTTGCTATAATTAGCACGCACCTGCTCTGACTCCGCCATGTGCTCTTCACCCACTGCGCCGAACGAAAAGGGGAGGGGAATAGACTAGAAAGAACGTCAGGGGCGGGCGGAGTTACACGCATGCGCAGTGTGTATAAAGCGTAACACGCGTGCGTAGTACGTACGATCTGTGAGCGGACGAAGGAGCATTGGAGGCGCCGATCGTAAGAACGAAGGTAAGAGACAAACTTGTGCCTATACTGCTTCTAGATTGAGGCCTATATTGTAACAAGATTAGGAGAGTTTTGTCTGACATTAGGCTTTGTCTTGTGTTGTGTCTTGCAGTGAACATGGATATCTTATTAAAAGATAATGACTTCATGTCACTATTCATTGATATGTTAAGGGAGCTGCCATGTCTGTGGGAGATCAACCACCCACATTACAGGAACCAAACAAAGAGAAAGGCAGCACTGGATAAATTGTTGGAAATTGTGAAGCAGGTGATCCCCACTGCAGACATCACATTTTTGAAGATCTTAATTGGTGGCCTGAGGAGCACATATGTAAGGGAGCGCCAGAAAGTCCAGGATTCGCAGAGATTCGGAGCAGCAGATGACATCTATGTCCCCAGGATGTGGTACTATGACAGGCTGCATTTTCTGGCAGGCCAGACTGAACCCAGGTCATCACTCTCCAGTCTTCCTTTCACGCTTCCTTCCCCTCCAGCAGAGGCTTCTGACGCCCAACCTGGGCCTTCCAGGCAACAACATGTGGAGGAGCCCAGATTGAGCCAGGTATAGCATTCCTCTAAATATTGCTGGTTGTCCAATCAATGATGTTAACTAGATGTTAGTTTGGAGTACTAATTTAGGATTGTGATTGATGAATCAAAAACTAAAACCATGTCCCTTTTTCATACACAGGGAAGTCTCAGCCGGGAGGTGGCCGGGCCGAGCCGGCTGCCTGATATGCCGGTCCCTCCACTCCCCCTGGAAAGAGAAAGTGGCAGGAGGAGGAGTGCCCTAGAGGAGGCTGCCAGAGGACTCTTTTGGAGGGCTACAGAGGCCCTGGGAGCACCACACACCGTGGAGGAGGACATTGCTGCCACCATTGCCTATAAAATGCAGAGGATGGAGGAGGGACAACAAGTCATGTGTGAGTCGCTCATATTGGAGGCTCTTAACAAAGGTATGAGGGGCCAAATTACATCTGAGACACAACTTTGCGAACTCACAGATGGTCCTCCTCCTCCTCCTGCAGGCCCTCCTCCTCCTCCTCCCTCTCCTCCAGGTCCTCCCAGTCCTCCTCCTCCTCCAGGTCCTACTCCTCCTCCTGCCACATCTCCAACAGTACAGCCACAGCCTGGAATGAAGCATGGAAGGAAGACCAGAAAGTGAGGACCCTGGATCCAGTCTGGTCGGCCAAAAGATGCAGCCTCTTTTGGTACCACAGCCTGGGGACACAGATGTCATCTGCTGCTTTCCGGATCTCTGCGAATTCTTACGTATGGACTCCTCAGGCCACCAATTTTGATGTTCAAGAATTGATGTCTGCCGTGGGGGTCCCAGGCTTCGCTAATTTCTCATGTTGATCCAGTGTTGCCTCCCTCTTTGTTTGGTTCTGAGCCCTTAATAAAGGATTTTTGTTGGAATTATACTTGCCTATGTGTGTTTTACTTCAAAAAGGACAGTTTGTTGGTGAGGATTCAGGTACATTTCAAAAATACAATGTGAAATTAACAAGGGACACCAACAACAAACAATCTCCTTGAGATTAAATAATAAAAGATATCAATGGTGTTGTGGTAACTTGACACACAAAACACACACAAAAATATTCTGGAGTCAAACTAAAAACAACATTAAACAAAGATCAGCCTTGGAAAAAATACAAACATATAATCTAAACCAAAAATGGCTTAAAAAACAAAAAAATAAAAAACATTCTGTCAGATGTGACAAATAACAATATATTCAGGGAATCCCAATAAAAAAACAAAAAAAAATGTTTGTGAGAAGTGTGTGTGAATATGAGCAGCAAAACTACTTCATTCTTGTCACATTATAAAGAAGAAGAGAGTGCGCTGTATTAAACCATTTTTAACATTGCAGCGTGACGAAAGTGCTGTATCCATTGCGAACGCTAAGTTTACCAGACCGAGCTGTTCCTTGTCGGAATTTCTTCTGAGCACTTTGTGCGTCGGAACAGGCCACACACGGTCGGAATTGACGTGATCGGATTTTGTTGTCGGAAAATTTTATCTCCTGCTCTCCAACTTTGTGTATCGGAAAATCCGATGGAAAATGTCCAATGGAGCCCACACACGGTCGGAATTTCCGACAACACGCTCCGATCGGACATTTTCCATCGGAAAATCCGACCGTGTGTACGGGGCATAACAGTGTAAATTTGCTGTCCCCTCAAAATAACTCAAAACACAGCCATTAATGTCTAAACCGCTGGCAACAAAAGTGAGTACACCCCTAAGTGAAAATGTCCAAATTGGGCCCAAAGTGTCAATATTTTGTGTGGCCACAATTATTTTCCAGCACTGCCCTAACCCTCTTGGGCATGGAGTTCACCAGAGCTTCACAGGTTGCCACTGGAGTCCTCTTCCACTCCTCCATGACGACATCACGGATCTGGTAGACGTTAGAGACCTTGTGCTCCTCCACCTTCCCTTTGAGGATCCCCCTCAGATGCTTAATAGGGTTTAGGTCTGGAGATATGTTTGGACAGTCCATCATTTTACCCTCAGCTTCTTTAGCAAAGCAGTGGTCATCTTGGAGGTGTGTTTCGGGTCGTTATCATTTTGGAATACTGCCCTGCAGCCCAGTCTCCGGAGAGGGGATCATGTTCTGCTTCAGTTTGTCACAGTACATGTTGGCATTCATGGTTCCCTCAATGAACTGTAGCTCCCCAGTGCCGGCAGCACTCATACAGCCCCAGACCATGACACTCCCACCACCATGCTTGACTGTAGGCAAGACACACTTGTCTTTGTACTCCTCACCTGGTTGCTGCCCCACATGCTTGACACCATCTGAACCAAATAAGTTTATCTTGGTCTCATCAGACCACAGGACACGGTTCTAGTAATCCATGTCCTTAGTCTGCTTGTCTTCAGAAAACTGTTTGTAGGCTTTCTTGTGCATCATCTTGAGAAAAGGCTTCCTTTTAGGACGACAGCCATGCAGACCAATTTGATGCAGTGTGCGGCGTATGGTCACTCAACTTTGTTGTCGACCATGACGAGGCCTGTTGTGAGTGGAACCTGTCCTGGTAAACCGCTGTATGGTCTTGGCCACCGTGCTGCAGCTCACTTTCAGGGTCTTGGCAATCTTCCTATAGCCTAGGTCATCTTTATGTAGAGTAACAACTCTTTTTTTCAGATCCTCAGAGAGTTTTTTGCCATGAGGTGCCATGTTGAATTTTCAGTGACCAGTATGAGAGAGTGAGAGTGTTAAAACCAAATTTAACATACCTGCTCCCATCCACACCTGAGACCTTGTAACATGTCTCATGACACATGACACCGGGGAGGAAAATGGCTAATTGGGCCCAATTTTGACATTTTCACTTAGGAGTATACTCACTTTGTTGCCAGCGATTTAGACATTAATGGCTGTGTGTTGTGTTTTGAGGGGACAGCAAATTTACACTGTAAGGCCTCTTTCACACGGGCGGCTGTTCTGCCACTGTTAAAAGCATGTTTTGTTATTTTGAAATTCCAAAACTGCAGGCACAGCGATCACTTGCAGTTGTACATTGTGATTAGCTGCGTTTACGTGCGTTTACATGCAGCTGCGTTTAGCTGCGTTTAGCTGCGTTGGAACATTCTTGCCGTTTCTGATGTGCTTCCTGTTGTTTTTCTTTCCTTGTCGCTGCTGCTCTCCACAGGAGAAATAGTACACTGCAATTACCTGCAGTTATGTGCAGATAGCTGCAATAAATCGATCCTGGACGCAGTCAAATTTATTTTTTCTAACTGCACAAAACCGCATGTAACAAAACCGTTGCTAAATGCAGTGTGTGAGTGGGGCCAATGGCAAGGATTGTCTGAATTTAGTTGCCCGGGCAAAAGAGGCCTTACACAAGCTGTACACTCACTACTTTACATTGTAGCAAAGTGTTATTTCTTCAGTGTTTTCACATGAAAAGATATAATAAAATATTTACAAAAATGTGAGGGGTGTACACACTTTGGTGAGATACTGGATATGGATATATATATATAGATATATATATATATATATATCTATATATATATATAAATAAAATATACACACACACACACACACTATATGAAACTAAAGGCCAATTTAAAAATACAATTCTGAAAGCCATTTTTTTATTGCAAGATTCCGTACGTCTTTCTGCAAATAAAAAAAAAACTGTCTTGCCTACCTGCCAGCAAAGTTTCTCTAAATGTACACTGTGCCCCACATGCCAGCTCAGGTTACAATCCCACCATCTGCTAGGTGCCAGAGTTGCATGCATATGAGAGTTATGTCATCTCAGGCTGGCCAATCAAGAGAACGGAAGACGCAGAACCTGAAAGAAGACATCAGTGGCAGTGACGGAGTGAGAAGGGACATCGTAGTCATCCAAGCATTGGAGGGGGCGCTTGCCATAATGTACAAATATACATGGAAAAAAACCTGGGTTCAGCAGAGCCAAATTCTATTTTAACACTTTTGCTGCACCCTCTCCCCTCTTTTTTTTTTCCTTTTGCACACATGTTAAAATGCACATTTTAGGCCTGAAATGTACTTATCCCTCCATGTTAGCTTATGTGTCCATGCACATAGACTTGTAGCAGCATTTAGTGGCAATAGCTTTTAGAGGCAGGAAAAAAACACTGCCAGTGCGTCCAGGAGCAGCAGAGTTTAGACAGAAAAAACACTTGAAGCTACTAACAGCTTCTAAAAGCTGCTAAATGTTAGTGCTCGAGCATTAATTCATCTCAATCACCAAAATAAATTATTTATTCTGGCCAATGAAATGAATGAACGTCCAAGAGCTTGATGCCTGTAAAATAATGTATAAGCTGCTTTTACACTGAGGCGGTTTTCAGGGGTTTTAGCGCTAGAAATAGCCTCTAACTAATGCCTGAAAACTGCCTCCCCATTCATTTCAGTGTGACTTTTCGCACTGGGCCGGTTGTGGGACGTTCTGAAAAGTCCTGCAAGCAGCATCTTTGGGGTGGTTTGGGAACGGTGTATACACCGTTCCCAAAACGCCGTGCCCATTGAAATGAATAGGCAGCACTGCCGAAGCGCCTGCAAAGTGCATGGGCAGCGCCGCAACATGGGCGCTTTTTAATTCTTTCTTTTGCCGCTAGCAGGGGTTAAATGCACCCTGCTAGCGGCCGAAAAGCGCAGCTAAAATGACGGTAAAGCGCCGCTAAGACTAGTGATGCTTTACCGCCGATGCCCGGCGCTTTCAGTGTGAAAGTAGCCCAAGACATTTTTTCAAGCCTCAAACTTTTTTGCAAAAATGCTTCTGAGCTCTAGGAGAGCTAAATAAATGTCCTGTGTGCATAAGGCCTAAGGCTGCATTCACAGCTCAGCGTTTCGAATCGTGGGCAGATTTGCCCACGATTAAAAAGCGGCGAGGTGTGAATGACAAATTGCAGAAAGCATATTTGACATGCCATTCACTTAAATGCCACTTAAAATCGTGGTGTGGTTCTGCCGCGATTTTTGCACGATAAATCATGATGTCGCCCAAATGCAGCTCCTGAACTTTTTTTGGGTGAAAAGATTCACACGATGCGGGTTGCCACGACTGCAGCGCGATTTTAGGTGCCATTAAACCGAATAGCATGTCAAATGTGTTTTCTGTGATTTGTCATTCACACCTCGCCGCTTTGAAATTGCGGGCAGAATTGCGGCAAATCTGCCCACCATTCAAAGCGCTGAGATGTGAATGCAGTCAAATAGTTACTGAAGGCCAACTTCAACATTTTTTAAAATGATGGTACATCCATTCTGTTTGTTACCAGGCAGCTTGACAACATACTCCAGACGCCTTGATAGATGTAGGGGCCTGTGCCTCCCTGTGGTACTGAAGAGACAGAAATATCACTGTAAGAAGAAAATATTTTTTCTCTAAAATGACCAGTGTACTATGTTGTGCTGCCATTTCAGGCAAAACTAGCTGGGTTGATTTACTGAAGGATGCTTACTTGGTAAGGGAAATGTTTGCTTAGTTTACTAAATAAGGTAAAGCTATGTTTACATTATTCACCCAATGAAGCAAAATCAAGCAAAAATTTTCTTAGCACATGATTGGATATTCAATATGAATACAGAATCCAAGTATTGACTATGCAGACTGATAATTTGTCTATGTGAACAGATTCCAGTAAATCAATTGCAGAGTTTAGTGGAATTTCTTAGCCCCCTCTCTACCCCGTATTGTAAAAAAAAACAGCAGGGAGAAGTACATGTATTGTGGAGGGCTGTTTATAAACGGCACTGCAGAAATAAGGCAAGGGCAGTCAATGGGCCAGATAAATGTCTGACTGAGCTGATCGTCAGTAGTTATGGGGCACTCAACATTTATCACCAACGTTCAGGGAGGCACACACCATTAACCATCAACATTTAAGTCACTGTGGGATGTACATGGCAGAAGTTTTGTGAGCTTGAGAGAACTTTACATACTGGATCTCACATGAGAAAATGGGCACACAGTTTTCCATTATTAGTTGGAATGATTGTTTACTAATTATGTGTAAAATGTATGCACTTTTGTCCTAGTTGAACACATGGTATATTGTTTTAGTAGCAAGCACTGTTTTTTACAGAGAGGATTATTTTCTGTGGATTACTAATTACTACTCAAGTAGTTAAGGCTATACCAACGGAGAGTAGTAGAACTATCCATTAAAAAAACAACAGATTCCCACCAGATTTCTACAGATTCCCCAGTGGAAAAAAAATCTAGAAGGAGCTTGTGGGAGCTGCTTATGGTAGCAGCCCAGTGACAAAAGGTGACAAACAATATTGTGGTGCTACGGTAAAAGTCTATGTACAAGAGACCAGGACGCCTTTTATAAAACACTTACTCCTGCCTCCAATAGTGTACACAGTACCCCCTACTCAGTATGAGACTTGATGAAAGATAACCCTTAACCGATTCTTTCTGCAATGTTGTGTAACTAAGAAATGTCTTACTACAGGCTGAAAATATATCATCAGCAAGGCAGTAGGAGTTATACTGAGTATAATTGCAGTAAGAGTCTCACTGCAATTAAAGTGATAGTAAAGCTTTTTTTTTAAATTAAAATATAAAAAAGAGGTTTATACTTACCTACTTTGTGCAATGATTCTGCACAGAGCGGTCCCGTACCTCTCCTGCCGGCACTCTCCGTATCTTCTCCCTGCAAGTGCCCACATAGCAAGCCGGCTGCTGCGGGGGCACTTGTGTGAACGTGCTTCCGAGCCAGACTGTGTGGGGCCATAGACACACACACACAGCATGGCTCGGTCAGGTCCTCTGCTCCCTTCTCACAGGATTTGACTGTGGCAGCAGGAGCCAATAACTCAGCTGGTGGTAGTGACCCCCGAAAGCAACAGGGGGTATCATTCCTGCTAGGGCCATGAAGTAAAGCATCGTGGCATGTGCACACCCCCGGTCGCTACAGAAGGCTTTAGACACAGAGAGAGACGGATATCAATGGAGGATTGCTGCATGGGTACTTTTACAGCCAACAGGAACTGTTAAAGAAGGAATGAACTCTGGAAATTATGCCTAAATAAAAGCATGCATGTGACAAAGGACGAGTCTAAAGTATTGCCTGTGGTCACCCTGAAAGTAATCTTTCCTGGTTATTGACTTGCCATGTCTTGTTCTGCACTGTGTCTTTCTGTGGAGCTGGTTATCTTGGTAGAGGCAGGGTTTTTCTTTCAGAGCCTCCAGTAAGGAGAACAGCACAGTAGTGAGATTATCATATTTTAACTCCTAAACTCAGAAAACTAGATATACAGCTAAGAGTTATTCTCGCATACCAGAAAATGCTCTGTGATTCTTCAGGGGAAATTGCAGACAAAAGATACATTTTTTTACGGTATTGATTAGGCACAATCAAGTCTGAGTACAGACAGATCAAAATTTGGCTGGTTCAGCAGGGACTGGGCGAATTTTGATATGTGTGTGGCCCTCCCTGTTTGACAACAACAATTGTTAGATTGACTTCTGTGAAACAATCATGCTGGAAAACTTTCAAAGATTAGCGTCTGTAGCCAATTGACTGTAGCCGCTGATCAGTGTATTCTGATAGCGGAGAGTTCCTCTGTCAGAATAGAAAGTCTCGGTGGCCGGGGGATTTCTGGCTTGTTTGAAATCTGTGTTTTTTTTCATTTAGCCCACTGGTTATACCCAGCCTAGCACTTCAAGTTCTGGGCCAAGATGTACTGCCTTATATATCAAGTGTGCCAGCGACAGAGCAATAATGTAAAAGGTTGGGCACATTAAATAGGGTTAAGAATAGCAAAAAATGATGCGACTTTCACACTGATACTAGTGGCACCATTCAACTTTATTTGTAAGAACTTTAAAGAACAGGAAAACTTTAATTTTGCCTTTGAGAACTGCAACAAAAATAACTGAAGCCAAGACAGCAGCTTGCCTCGCTGGTGTCATTTAAGTGTCAATAAATGCATTGATGCTAAATGTGTCAAAGACTCCAGCTGTTAAATCGTTAAAATGGGATGACATGATTGGCATGCTAGTCCACCTCAAGACTTGACAAACAAATAGAAGCAAATCACAATAAATCAAACTTTCTCACTAGGGGCAAGTTAAAAGGCCCAATCAATGCCAATCACAAGTCAGTACCAAATTGCAAAATGACACATGGAGGCTGGAGCTAAACGTCTAATTTACTTCTTTTTTTTTTTTTTTTCCCCAAAGTAATGCTACATTCCCTCTTCAAGAGAGCTTATAATGATAAAAAAAAACCTGCCTTTTTCATAAAAATAGTATATTAGAATATTGAAAACTGTTCTGCAGTTTGACAACTGCAATACATCCATCCATCAAGTTAAATCAAGTTCATCATTTTACTACTTCTATTTACTACTTAGATCAAAACATTCCTATACTATCCTTTTGTAATTATACCTGTCAATATCATTAGTTTTACAGAAAACGTTGCTCACATTTTTAGATTCCGCTATGGCAGTAGCTTATTCCACAGTTTAAAAACCAATTCTAAAAGAAAAAAAAAAACAAAACTTTTTTTGTTCCTTTTAAAGTGGTTCTAAAGGCTGAAGGTTTTTCTATCCCAATGCATTCTTCTTTGTCAATCACAGTTAGCGAAGAGGGATTGGAGCAGTGTCGAGTAGTGCTATGTGTGTGTGTCTATGGATACACAGAGCTGACTCAGGAGCATGCCTGCATGAGTTTCCCCATAACAGGTGGCTTGCTATGGTTAATACTCAATGGGGGGGGGGAACGACATGTTTGTTATTTAAAAGAAAAATTAAGGGGTTACAATCAATCACTTTAAATTCCTGTCCTGGTGAACACATAAGTGGGAAAGACAGACAGTGATAAAAACCTACTGGAGAGTGCATACTGGAAGTATTCTGCTCCTGCCCTAGTGGGGGAAATTTTTCCTAATAAATGGACAGTTTAAACCATTTTCCTTTTCATACAAAACAGCAAAAAAGGTTTGATGGTTTTGATCTCTAAACACTTTTATTATATATTTTATTATAAAGACCACTCATACTACATCGCTGACAAAGTTCAATTGTTAAGGAACAACTCCAACCAGAAATGTTGCTAAATTCCCCAGGAGAAAAGAGTGCATAGCACTTGTGCGCGCTTAAATCTGTGCAGGGGTTCCAGAGCAGTAATTGTCGGATAACTTGCGACATCTCTCACCACCGCTACCTGATAACACTGAACAATTGAGACAGTTCTGACTGACAGTGCAGGAGGCGAGAAGGCCTGACAATCAGTGCACACAGACCCCGTACAGACTCCACCCCACTTTTCCTCCTCCTAAGCTGCCAGACGGAGTTCTGCTGTCAAGCCCTCTGATTTTTCATCTCTCCAGTTTATTGCAGACTGAGCCCGGACCAGCCACCAGCTCTTCATGGCACAGAGAGCAAAACTATGAGCTTTTGTTGTTGTGATTTAACGAGGAAGAAAAGATGCACTTCCTTTCAGAAAAACACAAGGTGAGAACAGTGCAAGCCAGCTACTACACTTCCCCATGAGAAAAGAGAGATCTCCTCTTATGCCCTGTACACACGGTTGGATTTTCCGACGGAAAATGTGTGATAGGACCTTGTTGTCGGAAATTCCGACCGTGTGTAGGCTCCATCACACATTTTCCATCGGAATTTCCGACACACAAAGTTTGAGAGCAGGCTATAAAATTTTCCAACAACAAAATCCGATGTCGGAAATTCCGATCGTGTGTACACAAATCCGACGCACAAAGTGCCACGCATTGCTCAGAATAAATTAAGAGGCGAAAGCTATTAGCTACTGCCCTGTTTATAGTCCCGACGTACGTGTTTTACGTCACCGTGTTCAGAACGATCGGATTTTGTGTGACTGTGTGTATGCAAGACAAGTTCGAGCCAACATCCGTCGGAAAAAATCCATGGATTTTGTTGTCGGAATGTCCAATCAATGTCCGATCGTGTGTACAGGGAATAACTCTGCTCTCTTTTTGCATACCATGCTTTCACACTCTAGTTGTTTAGCCTATTAATAAAACAACTTTCCAATTGATATCACAAAAATGCAGTCACGCTAAAGAGGTATACTCCTACATGCCAAGGGACTGCCCACAGACCAGAGCTTCAGGAAGAAGAGGGCAGTGCTGGAGCCAGCCAGAGCAGGGAGTCAGGTGAGTAATGTAGCCTCTTCCTGTCCCCCCTGGCGTTTAACCGACTGAGCATTTTCCCTTTGTAGCGCAGAGGGGCCCCGCTGCAAGGGTCTTTTTTTGGTGGGCTTGGCCATGAACTCCATTTCTACTTCCTCTGGGGGATTCCAATGTTTTCATAGGCTGGAAGTGATATATCATCTACGCCAGCTCCTATTCTACATAACGCTTGCCTAGTACAGCTGCTGAAGAAGACACCCACCAGTATCAGATGTCGAAACCACCTCACATGGTGCCCTGTGATTTTAAGGAGTACTAGCTCTATACAGAATCATTACTGAACTGCCACACTTCTCTCCCAACCACTGTTTAGGTGTTTTAATTTCTCTTTCTTATGTATTTTATATAACAGGCAACATGGCAGGAGGTGCACAAAGGTGGGAGTAACATTAAAACTTCTAGGTGTAGTGGAAGAGAGTAGAGAAACACATCAAGCAACCAAAACATATAAAAAGCCACGGGGCCCCCCTCCTTCTCTTTTTTTCCCGTCTTCTGTTCTTTCTCCTTCCCTACTCCCCCCAACTCTATTCCTCCCCCCTTTCTTTTGTTTCTTCTCTCCTCCCCCTTTTTTTTCTTCATGTTTTGCCTTTTTTTTTATTGGTTCCCCTGAACTTTTTAAACATCTCGTCTTTGGGATAGTTTATTTTAGTTTATCTATTAGATTTTAGGTACAGCTGTATTAAAGTTACACTTTGCCACATACCTGTAACTGTGTTTGTGCTTTGATGTACATGTGGGGATGTCTTCCCATCATGCTGTATAACACTTCTCGTTTTATTGTGGATGTTACCTTGGCATTTGATGCAGGGGTGGATCCAGAGTCTAGTCCCGGGAGGGGCACTGCTAAAAAATAAGTCTGGCGGAAGTGATGTCCGCTGGCCACCCGCGATCGCTCCCCACAGAGATAGAATAGCGGTCTGCAGATGTAAACAAAGCAGACAGCCATTCTCTCAGAGATGAACAGAGTGATCTTGTGTTCCTGCTAACCAGGAACACGGATCATTCTGTTCATCTAGTGAAGCCATCCCCCACACAGTTAGTAAGCACCCCCTAGGGATAAAGTTAACCCTTTGATCGCTCCTGATGTTAACCCCTTCCCAGCCACTGTCATTAGTATAGTGACCATGCATATTTTTTTCACCAATCACTGTATTCGTGATACTGGTCCCCAAAAAAAGTGTCAAAAGTGTCAGTTAGGTGTCCGATCTGTCTGCCGCAATGTTGCAGCCCTGCTAAAAATCGCTGATTGCCACTATTACTAGTAAAAAATAAATAAATAAAAATCCTGTAAATCTATCTCCTATTTTGTAAACGCCATAACTTTTGTGCAAACCAATCAATATACGCTTATTTTTTTTTGGGGGGGGGGGGGCTTGTTTACCAAAAATATGTAGCAGAATACATATTGGGCTAAATTGATGAAGATTTTTTTTTATAGAAAAAAGTAAAAAATATTGCTTTTTTTCAAAATTGTCGCTCTTTTTTTGTTTATATCGCAAAAATAAAAAAGGCAGAGGTGATCAAATACCACCAAAAGTAAGCTCTATTCTTTGGAAAAAAAGAGCATAAATTTTTACTTGGGTACAGCATCGCACGACTGCGCAATTGTCAGTCAGTTAAAGTAATGCAGTGCAGTACCGCAAAAAATGGCCTGTTCACGAAGGGGGGGGGGGGGGGTAAAACTTTCCAGAGCTGAAGGGGTTAAGATTGAAGAATAAAAGGGCTTTTTTTTTCAGAAATAATGGCACACATGTACTTTGCGATTTTACACATTAAATAATTATTTTACTCACTTTTATTAAGAAAGCGTTGGAGTGCGGCCATCCGGATTGAATTGTTTTCTATATACATATATTTATATTGGGGGTCGACAGATTATCGTACGGCCGACATTCACTTTTTTGAAAGAATTGGTATCAGTCACAATCTTACCGATTATTACGAATATTGGTCTCCCCTGCCGGGCAGCCATCTTTTTGGGGCCCACTATGTTATCAGCCCGGGTAGAAGCCAGGACTCAGAAGGTTTTGTCCTGCAGGCCCAGTGCACGCTCTGGGCCTGGAAATGCTCTGACAGCCTGACTCCTGGCTACTTTTTTTTTTTCCCAAGTATAATTTATATTGAATTTTTCAAAGAGAAAAAACAAAACAAGGGAAGTACAGGGAAAATACAGGACACCAGTGGCCATGATAGGCAATCAAACATACAGTGGGGAGGGAAAGTATTCAGACCCCCTTACATTTTTCACTCTTTGTTATATTGCAGCCATTTGCTAAAATCATTTAAGTTCATTTTTTCCTCATTAATGTACACACAGCACCCCATATTGACAGAAAAACACAGAATTGTTGACTTTTTTGCAGATTTATTAAAAAAGAAAAATTGAAATATCACATGGCCCTAAGTATTCAGACCCTTTGCTCAGTATTTAGTAGAAGCACCCTTTTGATCTAATACAGCCATGAGTCTTTTTGGGAAAGATGCAACAAGTTTTTCACACCTGGATTTGGGGATCCTCTGCCATTCCTCCTTGCAGATCCTCTTCAGTTCTGTCAGGTTGGATGGTAAACGTTGGTGGACAGCCATTTTTAGGTCTCTCCAGAGATGCTCGATTGGGTTTAAGTCAGGGCTCTGCCTGGGCCATTCAAGAACAGTCACAGAGTTGTTGTGAAGCCACTCCTTTCGTTATTTTAGCTGTGTGCTTAGGGTCATTGTCTTGTTGAAAGGTAAACCTTCTGCCCAGTCTGAGGTCCTGAGCACTCTGGAGGTTTTCATCCAGGATATCCCTGTACTTGGCCGCATTCATCCTTCCCTCGATTGCAAGCAGTCATCCTGTCCCTGCAGCTGAAAAACACCCCCACAGCATGATGCTGCCACCACCATGCTTCACTGTTGGGACTGTATTGGACACATGATGAGCTGTGCCTGGTTTTCTCCACACATACCGCTTAGAATTAAGGCCAAAAAGTTCTATCTTGGTTTCTTCAGACCAGAGAATCTTATTTCTCACCATCTTGGAGTCCTTCAGGTGTTTTTTTAGCAAACTCCATGCAGGCTTTCATGTGTCTTGCACTGAGGAGAGGCTTCCGTCGGGCCACTCTGTCATAAAGCCCCGACTGGTGGAGGGCTGCAGTGATGGTTGACTTTCTACAAATTTCTCCCATCTCCCAACTGCATCTCTGGAGCTCAGCCACAGTGATCTTTGGGTTCTTCTTTACCTCTCTCACCAAGGCTCTTCTCCCCCGATAGCGCAGTTTGGCCAGACGGTTAGCTCTAGGAAGGGTTCTGGTCGTCCCAAACGTCTTCCATTTAAGGATTATGGAGGCCACTGTGCTCTTAGGAACCTTAAGTGCAGCAGAATTTTTTTTTGTAATCTTGGCCAGATCTGTGCCTTGCCACAATTCTGTCTCTGAGCTCTTCAGGCAGTTCCTTTGACCTCATGATTCTCATTTGCTCTGACATGCACTGTGAGCTGTAAGGTCTTATATAGACAGGTGTGTGGCTTTCCTAATCAAGGCCAATCAGTATAATCAAACATAGCTGGACTCAAATGAAGGTGTAGAACCATCTCAAGGATGATCAGAAAAAATGGACAGCACCTGAGTTAAATATATGAGTGTCACAACAAAGGGTCTGAATACTTAGGACCATGTGATATTTCAGTTTTTCTTTTTTATAAATCTGCAAAAATGTCAACAATTCTGTGTTTTTCTGTCAATATGGGGTGCTGTGTGTACATTAATGAGGAAAAAAATGAAATGAATGATTTTAGCAAATGGCTGAAATATAACAAAGAGTGAAAAATTTAAGGGGGTCTGAATACTTTACGTCCCCACTGTACATATTGGTCTTCAAAAGAAGGCTCAGATTCTATTTACAATATGGATGGCATAAAATACGATAGCGAAAACGTGTTAAATCATCTCGTACTTCATCCAATTCGACTATAGCCATTCCTTATCTCATATACAAGTTTTTATGAAATTGCCCCAATCCTGGCTACTTCTACCCGAAAAATCGGTATTGGCCCTGAAAAACCGATATTGGTCGAATATATATATATATATATATATATATATATATATATATATATATATATGTTCTAACCTGAAGAAGGGCGCAAGCTTTACAGCCCAAAACTGTTGTACAATATGCAATTTATTTGTATATGAATATACCTGAATAAATAATTTTAGGTGCAGCAATTCTTGGACTCGTCTCTATATATGGCTGTTTAGGAAGGCCTGATGACGGTTCCTGCAGCCATCATTTTACTATGGCCCGGTATGGAAGTGGTTAAAATAACCCAACACACAGCCATTAATGTCTAAACTGCTGGCAACATAAGTGAGTACACCCCTAAGTGAAAATGTCCAAATTGGGCCCAATGTGTCAATATTTTGTGTGGCCACCATTGTGGCTACACTCAGAAACTGCTCGGAGTCACTCAGAAACACTGGGAGACACTCGGGAACGGAGTGTTTCCAAATGGCTCCGTGTGCATCCGAGCGGCTCTGAGTGTCACCAGTACCATAGCACCTCTGGCCAAATGTGGTACTACACACTGCAGAGGCTTGAATCCTGCTTGTTTTGTGAGACAACGCTCGCAAACCGAGTACGGATTTTTAAAAAATAATAGCTTGTATTGCGAAACGCTCGTTAACCGCAATCCAAGGTATTACTATGTATATGTGTATATATATATATATATATATATATATATATATATATATATATACACACATATAGATATATACACACACACATACATATACAATGCTGGCTTTGACTAGGCCACGGCAAAACCTAAATTTTGCTTTGTTTGAACCATTTGGAGGTGGACTTGCTGTTGTGTTTAGGATCATTGTCCTGTTGCATAACTCAAGTGCACTTGAGCTTGAGGTCATGAACTGATGGCCGGACATTCTCCTTTAGGATCTTCTGGTAGAGCTCAGAATTCATGGTTCCAGCAATTATGGTAAGTTGTTCAGGTCCTAAAGCTGCAAAGCAGCTCCAGACCATCACACTACCACCACCATGTCTGACTGTTGGTATGATCTTGTTATGAAATGCTGTATTAGTTTTATGCCAGATGTAACAGGATGCACACCTTCCAAAAAGTAAATTTTTTCTCATCAGTCCAGACAATATTTGCCTAAAAGTCTTGGGGATAATCAAGATTTTTTTGGTAAATGTGAGATGAGCCTTTGTGTTCTTTTTGGTCAGCAGTGGCTTTGGCTTTGGAACTCTCCCATGGATGCCATTTTTGCCCAGTCTCTTTCTTATTGTTGAATCGTGAACACTGATCTTACCTGAGGCAAGTGAGACCTGAAGTTCTTTACATGTTGTTCTGGGTTCTTTTATGACCTCCTGGATGAGTCGTTGTCATGCTCTTGGAGTAATATTTGTAGGCCGGCCACTCCTGGGAAGGTTCACCACTGTTCCAAGTTATCTCCATTTGTGGATAATGACTCTCCCCATGGTTCACTAGAGTTCCAAAGCCTTAGAAATGGCTTTGAAAAGCTTCCAAGACCAATACATGTTTGTTTCTAATCTGTTCTTGAATTTTTGTTAGATTGTGGCATGATGCGTGGCTTTTTGTGATCTGTTAGCATGCTTCACTTTGTCAGACAGCTTCTATTTATGTGATTTCTTGATTCAACAGGTCTGGCAATAATCAGGCCTGGGTGTGGCAAGTGAAATTTACCTCAGCTTTCCAAAAAATGTTGGTTAATCACAGTTCATTCATGATTCAGCATGGGAGGGGGCAATTACTGTTACACATAGAGCCAGGCAGGTTTGAACAGCTTTGTTCCCTTAATAAATGAAATAATAATTTAAAAACTGCATCTTGGATTTACTTGGATTATCTTTGTGTAATATTAAAATTTGTTTGATGATCTGAATCATTTAAGTGTGAGAAATATGCAAAAAAAATTAAAAATCAGAAAGGGGGCAAACATGGATAACATGTCAATAAAAATGTGTGCCTAGGGCACATAAAGGTGCAAACACGAACCCATGATATTGGGAACCAATACCTGAAGTCAGTTCACACTTAATGCCTACTATTGTACCCACCTTCATTCCACTCCTGCATATACTGCCACTCCTCTCTAGCAGATAGTGCCTGCAGTCATCCCTTTCACACTATTCTACTGAAGATAGTGCCTCTCATCATACCTTCCACCCTCATCACTTCTGTAGATAGAAAGGATGAGTATGATGCCTGTTGTCAGATTCTCTGCATTCCTCTGCACTCCTCTCCTGTACATACAGCCCTCTGTCATATCCTCCACACTCCTCTCCTGCACATACTTTCTACCATCATATCCTCTTTACTCCTCTCCTGCGCATACTGCCCCCTGAAATATACTCCTCTCCTGTACATACAGCCTGTTCTCATATCCTCCAACCTTCTCTACTGCACAAACTGCCTGCTGTTATCCTCCACACTCCTGCACTGCAGATATTGCCCACTGTCATTTTCTCTACCCTCCTCTCCTGCACATATTGTCCCTTGTCAAATCCTCAACAATTTTTCTTTCCTGCAGATACTGCTCACTGTCATATCCTCCACACTCCTCTGCACATTCTGTCTACCATCACATCCTCTGCACTCCTCTCCTGCAGATACTGCCCACTATCATATCCTCCGCACTCCTCTCCTGCAGATACTGCCCATTGTCATACCCTCTGTACTCCTCTCTTGCGCATACTGCCAGCCATCATATCATTTGTACTCTTCTCCTGGACATTCTGTTTGCAATTATTTGCAAGGAATATCTGTGTGCTAAAATTTCCCTTGGCAAAATTCCCCACCAAAAAACAATCAGGCCAATTTTCAGAGGACAAAATCTAACATACAACCCAGAGATCATGTTATTGAGGCAGCTATGGTCCAGTATTCTGATATTAGAATCAAACTGAATGCATACTATTGTGCAAAGCTGCTTCTTTGTGCAGATAATCCTGGTAGTTTGTATTTATATGGTCTGCGACTATAGAATTCTCTGGTGTAGTGTAGGCTAATGTCTGTCTAACCTGCGTTACAAACAGCAGGATTTCACTGGTTTCTATAGGCAGCAGCTCCTATTTTCATAACGTGCCCGCACTTCTCATGTTCTTCCCTGTATGAGGCCCGGAAAAGCAACATAATTATTCAGCTGAATCCCGAAATACCACCGTTACCTGAAAACTGCAGCTGCTGGGAAGCTATTACAGTATTATAAGCCCGGTAGATGAATTGATGCTTGGCATAAAATGACTGTTTCAAGTAATGTCTCTCAGACTTGGCATAACTGTATATCAATGCTGTAACACGTAAATAGTAAGTGCTTGGCTGGAAACAGTAATTCAAAATTTTATGTTTTTTAATACTTCCTTAAGTCTTCTGTACGCTGTAATCATATCTTGAGCACATGGGGCCGCCGGGTAATTTAAAACTGCATGAGTACAGCGTTAAATATAAATGTTGCATAAGTTCATGCTCATGTATGCAGCTTGGTAACACAGAATCAATACAGGTAAGGTTCGAAGGGTCAAACAAAACACCTGTGAGAGAATGTGCTAATGTAAGCAATTATTCTGTTACTCGTGGCAGAATGTTACTTCTGGGGCAAAGAGTTTTCTTGCAGTGAAGCTGAGTGGGTTCTGCTTCGCTGTCTCACAACTAGCATGCACCATTCAAACTGGTTCTAAAACCTCAAAGCGGAGTTCCACCCAAAAGTGACGAATTGTCTCCTGAGAAAAACACAGGTTCCAGGAGATAGCGGGGACCAGTTAGGACGAACAGCGCGACTTGCGCATGCACAATAGGGAACCGGGAAGTGAAGCCGCAACGCTTCACTTCCTGATTCCCTCACCGAGGAAGGCGGTGGCAGCTGCCGAGACCCGAGCAATTGATCGGCTTCGGCTGCCAACATCGCTGGACCCCGGGACAGGTAAGTGTCCATTTATTAAAAGTCAGCAGCTGCAGTATTTGTAGCTGCTGGCTTTTAATATTTTTTTTTTTTTTAGGTGGACTCCCGCTTCAAGGTTTTTATCTTTTTTTTTTTTTTGTAAAATCTTTATTTAGGAACAAGTTAGTATAAAACAGCATACAAATTTGGTTAGTCGAGGACTAGTCTAAGATAGGCGAATGTCGAAACTTCTAATGTTTGCACATCTGGAATATCTGATAAATAATGGCTATTGTTTAAGGGTAAATTTTACTGTCTTTATTCTCACCGCAATGACTGTACTAAATTCTTGTATTGTAGTGCTGATTTGTTCAATAAAAAATGTTCTGTTAAAAAAAAAGATAGGCGAATGTCAAGAAAACATACATGTACATACAAACTACCAGGAAAATAAAGTAACGGAGAAAACATGACAATACATGTTACAATTACTTCTTGATACAGGTCTGTAACTTACAATCTTTCTTGAACATAATATGGCAGTGCAGTCTGTAATCAATATCCAAGAAATATATCAGCATTGACAGAGGGGGCGAAGGCTGGCCCACAGCCAGCACCGCATCCTCCCATATGCTAGCATGTTCAAAAGGATATGAGGCATCCCGCTGGCAGTATCATCAGGAGAGGGGGCCCAAATCTGCCTCCATCACCCCTCTCCTGGCACACCGCCCCAGACGGGAGTGCCTATGGCAAGCCGTTTGTGCTGGGAGGGAAAGAAAAGGTCATCCCCAATAGAGGATGCTTCCCTCGCAGCAAGATACTATGACCATAAGTAAAGTTGATGCAAAACAGGTCAAATAAAAAAAAAACCCAAACCGTGTAACAAGGAGACTGTAAATAGTAGAAAAGAAAGTAATGGGAGAGAGATAAAGAAGAAATGAGAGTGGGGGAGAAGTGAAAAAAGAAAGGGGGAGGGGGGGAGGGGGGTCAGAGCATACCTGTGATTCAAGGTGGAGTCTTCAGATATGCACCGAGCGAGCCGCACCAGGGTCTGGCCACCTCCAGAGGGAGTCGAGGGGGGCTCTCATGAGGCCATAGCGCCATCGTCTATATGGGATCAAAGGGACAGTTCTGCCAGCTCTAGCAGCGCCAAGTCTAGACTAGAGGGTACATGCCCCGGATCACATAGTCCATCCAGGATGCCCATGTGATGTTGAAGCGTTCCAAAGTACCTCCGCAAGTCGCTATCCAATGTTCAGCCTCTCTAATATCATTTACCTTGTTAATCCATTCCTCCCTCGTGGGATTCCTGGACTGCTTCCAGTAAATTGGGATTAAACGTCTGTCCCCATTTAAAAAATGTGGCAGTACGCTCTTCTTGTATCTACTAATCGGAATCTGAGGGACATGCAGGAGGAAGTGGGCCGGGGACAAAGGGACATCTAGGTCTAGGATCTCTTTTATTTGGGATTTAATGTCCTCCCAATAGGGCTTGATCCGGGGGCATTCCCACCATATGTGTAGAAGTGTACCTCTGTGGCCACATTCTCGCCAGCATAGGTCTGATATCGAGGGGTAAATACACGCCAAATCAGCTGGCACTCTGTACCAGTGCGATACAATTTTATAATTAGTTTCTTGGGTTTTAGACTCAATAGAGCTGGAGTGGGTGAGCTGGTAGAGGGGTGTCAGCTGAGCCGCGGAAAATTCAAGTTTTAGGTCTCTCTCCCATGCCCTTACGGGTGCAGGTTTAATATCCTGGGTACCGGAACCTAATAGGCGGTACATTTCCGAGGTCATGTGGGGAATCGGTTCATCCTCCACAAAAAGGCGTTAAAAGGGTGTGCGAGAGATGTCTCTTATAGAATGGCCATGGACCTCGAAAAAGTGGTGGAGCTGTCTGTACCTCCAAAAATTCATCTGGGAGGCGCTATGTCTGGCCTGCAAGGATTGGAAACTCAATAGTTTACCATTTCTCATGAGCTTTCCACAACTGGTGTTGCCATCATCCACCCAAGGGCCAAAAAAGGCCATTTGTTCGCCTGGAGGGAACCCAGAAACCCACCCAATGGATCCAGCCGGGACAAAGGAGGGGATAGGTTCAGGGTTGGGTTTATTTGGTCCCAAATTGAAAGAGCGTGCGCCGCCAGCAGGGAGGTTATGTCCGACAGCCCCCTGTGCTCCTGGGACAGCCACGGTGCGTAGGCTAAGTTCCTCCCTGCCAAACATTTTTCCAGGGAGACCCATAGCTTGGACTGGGTGTGGAAGCACCAGTTAAGGATCCTTTGAAGAGCGATAGCCCTGTAATACTTCAAAACATCTGGGATCCCCAGTCCACCTGTCTGTTTCAAGCGCTTCAGCACTTTCAGAGCTATTTTGGGTTTCTGTGCGTTCCACACAAACCCAGACAGCATACTAGACATCCGAGTAAAGAAGTCTTTGGGCAGGGGGACTGGTATCATCTGTAAGAATTAAAGTATGCGTGGCAAAATTTTCATTTTTATGATGTTAATGCGACCTAACCACGTAAAGGCAGTCTTAGTCCATTTGAAGATATCTCTCTTGACTGCTTCAAGTAGGGGGGGATAATTTGTGGCATAAAGGGTGTCAAAGCGGACTGTTAATTGTATACCCAAATATCTAAAGGAGGACTTGGCCCAGGTGAAGGGAAAGGCGGCTTGTAAGCTACTTGCCAAGGAGGGGGTCAGATGAATGGGTAGGATTTTCGATTTTGAGAAGTTGAATCAATTAAAATTGGAGAGCGTCCCAAACCGCTTAAGTTCTCTCATCAGGTTTTAGCAGCGAGATCAGAGGCTCCGAGAGGTGGAAGAGCATGTTGTCAGCTTAAGCTGACAGTTTGTGTTCAATGTTTCCCACCTTAACGTCGACGTTGAGGAGGGATATGGGGCGATAACTCTGGGGGACCATTGCGTCCTTACCTTCCTTTGGCAGTACCGTGATGTGAGCTAGCAGCGCCTCAGGGGGATAGTGGTTCTTTCAGCGATGGAGTTGAAATAGTTACACATATGGGATACTAAAAGGGGCAGAAAGGCCTTATAATATGCCCCAGTATAACCATCTGGTCCAGGGCTCTTCCCATTGGGCAGGGATTTCACTATCAACTCTATTTCACTGGGGGTAATCGGTAGCTCCAGATCAGCACGTTGGTCTGTATTCAGGGGTGGGACACCAGCAGAGGCTAAGTAGTCTCGGATGGCCACCGACCTGGGCGTCTGAGTGTCTAGGGATTGATCGGGGGTCAAGTTATATATTCCCAAAACCCTGTGGCAATTTTAGAGGACTGAACCGTAATTTTGCCAGATGGGGAACGAAGCTTATGTACATAAGTTTGAGCATGCTTCTTACGAAGGGCCCTTGCGAGCATGCGGCCACATTTATTGCCATGCTCACAGTACTTATGGGACATGTATCTGGCTTGCTTACGTGCTTGCCGATCCAGCAATCGCAGGAACAATTCCCTCAGGTCGGTCAGCCTCTTCAATACCCCAGGGTCTCCACTATGCTTATGTTGAAGTTCCGCCTCTTGGAGGGCATCAAGAACCCTTTTGAAATCTGCTTGACGCGTTTTTTTTTCGTTTGGAGCCTAGGGATATCAATTCTCCCCTAATTACTGCCTTATGACCCTCCCACACTATACCTGCACTGAGGTCATCTACAGGATTTTCTTTGAAGTAGTTGGCCATGACCTCTGTCACCTTGGCCGCCACTGCAGTATCGTCCAACAGGTTCTCATTTAGCCCCCACGTCCAGGCCCTCTGAGTGCCGGATGGTAGGGTAAAGGACATCACAACCGGTGCGTGGTCGGATAAGGTGATGTTCCCAATGGACGCAGACTGCAGGAGCTCCAGTGTGGGGCGGTCTACATAGATGTGATCTATATGAGTATACACGTCATGTACAGCGGAGTAATAGCTAAAGTCCCTACCGGTAGGGTGGAGAACCCTCCAGCTATCAAGCAGGAGGTGTGACTGGAGGGTCTTGCGGAAGTGTTTAAGAAAAGCATAAGAGCACAAGGGTCGGGAGCTAGAAGTATCAAGTAAGGGATCTGGGCTGACGTTGAAGTCCCCTCCAATGACCACAAAGCCTTCTTTAAATTCCGCCAATAGTTTGAGGGTTGCATCTATGAAAGTTATTTGATTGGTATTGGGGGCATAAATCGTAGCGAAAGTATATACCTTCCCCACAATAGTACCTTTCAAAAAAACATAACAACCCTTCAAGTCTATTTTGCTTCCCGCGAGCTGGAAAGGGCAAGTTTTATGGATCGCGACCATAGTACCCTTGGATTCGGAGGTTGGGGAGGTACTGTGGAACCACTGATTGTATAGATGGGTGGGTAGCCTAGGCATGGAGTGGGGAGTAAAATGGGATTCCTGTAACTGTAACTTCTTAAGTTCCCACCATAATTTGTTACGTTTACCTGGGGAGCAGAGGCCTCGTATGTTATAGGATATTACCTTAAGTGTAGTCATGGAGGATCTGGAGCATGGGGGGATTGCCAAATGTGCCAGCTCGCCCGATGCCGACAATGAGGCAGAGTGATGCTCCTAGGAAGGGAGGAGAAGGAAGGAGAAGGGAGAGAGAAGAGAAAGGGAAGGAGGGAATAGAGAACCCATATTGGGTATAGTCCCAATATGGGACTATACCCAAAAAGGGAGGGCCTACGTAGGGAACGTGCGCCAACATGGGGTGGGAAGGTAGGAAGTCCCACCCCTGTCCACCGCATCTTGCAAGGTGCTAAGATCGGGTGAGGGGGTTATTTTAGTTAAAGCAAGGGTTCGCAGACTCCTAATGAGGTGCCCCAGCCACTGCCCGGGTGGAAGCATCAATATTCATCTGGTAATGAACCGGGAACAGCATCTCAAGTGCAATGGATGGGCAGTGGCTCCATCCGGGGCAGTCTCGGAGGCCAGACTCGAATGCCATGTCAAGCGGGGCAGTCTAGGAAGGGGTTCGGTGTGTGGGGACAAGGTCTCCCCATAGCAACTGAAAAAGAGATACCACCGGAGTTTCCAGGAAAGACGTCACTATTGGACCCAGGTAGTTGAGGGGCCCACTGAGGGATCATGGGTCGGGTGCTATCTTTCTCTTTTGTGGCTTCTGCGGGTAGTTGTCGACCATGGTTGAGGGAGCTTTATCCCAGGGGCGTCTACCGGTTCCCTCCAATCTGGGAAATCCACAGGGTCCAATCCGAGAGAAAAGAGAAAGTGTGGGAGGTCGTCTTTATTGTGTAGGGTGACCTGTCTTCCATCTCTAGTCACCTGCAAGAAGAAGGGGAAGCCCCAGCAGTATGGCAATTCTGCTTCCTGGATCACAGCCAAAAGGGGGCAGAGAGCCCTACGCTGCATAAGGGTGCGCCTGGAGATGTCTTGGAAGAAAAATAAACTTGCGCCATCAAAATCATAAAAGGGCTTGCCGCGCATTTTTTGCATAATGTGGTCTTTGAGGGTGTATTTGTGGAGCTTACAAATTATGTCCCTGGGACAATCGACATCCTGAGATGGGGGTCTTAGTGCTCTATGTGCACAGTCTATTTCTATGGGAGCAGACGCTGGTAGGCCCAGTATATCCCTGAAAATGTCTGACAGCATGGGGATAATGTCCCTGGAAGCTGTGCCCTCTGGCAGACCCCTGATCCTAATGTTAGCCCTCCTACTGCGGTTCTCGACATCATCTAATTGACACAGTAAGGTTTCAATCTGTTGGTCCTGCATGTGGCACTTAGACTGCAGCAGAGCAATAGCGGGGAGAGCCTCCTCAAGTTTCTCTTCTAAGGATTCCACCCTGTTGCCCAGGTGTGAGGTATCTGCCTTAAACTGAGCAATATCTTCTGAGAAAGCCTTTTTCACCCTGCAGGTGAAGCGCTCCAGGTCCTCTCTAGTGGGGAGGGACATAATATTGCATCTGATGTCCTCATCCCCAAGGAAGTCAGACACCTCAGAACGACCACCTGGGGAGGCAGGGGAGACTGGGGAGGCTGAGTCACTAACCAACCCTGGGGATGGAACCGGAGAAGCTGGGGAAGTTGCCTCTTTCAGTGGCCGAGCCGTGGCCTCGGCTGGGAGGATTTCATAGCTTTCTGGGCCTTCCCGGTCCGCGACATTTTGGAGGCCTCGCGGCCTTGTCCTCGGGTCCCCGGGAAATAGGAATCCAGCTGTCCTTGCCATGTGCGGTCGGTCCTTGGTGGCTGGGAGGACTGCCGCTGGGACATACAGGGAGCTGTGAGCAGTAGGTAACCCCCGCTGTAGCTGCATTGTAAGCGGCGATGGAGCGGAGCTGAGGCAAAACACGTCCTCACTCCTCCATAGCTAGGACACGCCCCCAAGGTTTTTATCTTAATGCATTTACTGCATTAAGAAAAAAACCCTCTGTGTCACAGACTCCCCCTTATACTTACCTGAACCCCATCACGATCCAGCTCTGTGCATGAGAGTTCCGGCTCTCCTGGCTTTGTCCCTTCTCCCTGGGCAGATCAACAGCAGCAGGAGCTATTGGCCGTATGAGCGAAGGATATTATTACAGCATACAGAGCCATTGGCTTCTGCTCCTGTCAATCAACTCCAGTGATGAGGCAGCGGGGGACGGGGCCGGGTCTCGGGAGAAAGCTGGCATGAGTGCCCCCATGGGAATAAGCTTCTTAATGGGGGCACCAGGAAGCGAGGGAGAGCCAGGAGCGCCGTTGGGGGACCCAAGAAGAGGAGGAACAGGGCTGCTCTGTGCAATTCTATTGATACACCATATGTGAGATCTCCCAGTGCTCCAATGAGGAGCACATAACACAAAACCCTCATGTAAAGAGTGGAAGCAGCCTCAGTCTAAACTCTGTCCAGGCCACACCATAGCATGTTTCACCCCGCTCACTAAGCCCCATAATCATAAATAATTAGCAGGTATATAGATTCCAATTCAATATAAAGTCCACTAGTGCTCAAATAATACATTCTGTCCACTTATGTAATGGCGTCTCCAGACGCTTTCAAACAGTTTGCTCAAAAGTCCTCAAACCGCCTCTTATAAGCTCAGACCGATGGGTGGGTGGGCATAGTACACAAAGTATTGCACTTACAATGGTAGCAACAATATGAGCCTTAAGTCTGATGTGCCGGCCGGCGCACAGACAAACCCGTCCTTCCGGGAAATGAATTGTAAACACGAGGTGATGTCAGCGCGCCGCTCCTCCCTACGCGTTTCGTAAGTGCAAAACTTTGTATTTTTTAGTTTTAATAAATGTAAAAGATTTTACACTATTTGGAGCCTTTATCTTTTATGTACCATGCCCATTCACCCATCGGTCTGAGCTTAAAAGAGGCGGTTTGAGGACTTTTGAGCGTGCTCATTGTGTATTGGAACCAAGCTGTGTTTAACTACAAATGCTTTTCCTGATTCTCTGTAACGGGAGATCATGGAAATCTGGTAAGAAGTGATTTCTTCTAATTGGTGGTGGATTCAGCACAACTTTTTGACAGCGTCTGGAGGCGCCATCACACATGTGGATGGACTGCATTATTTGAGCACTGGTGGACTTTATATTGAATTGGAATCTATTATATAACTGCTAATTATTTATGATTTTATGGTTTAGCGCAATTCTATTTTTCTTTTGATGTCCTCTAAGTACATGACATATTCGTTGCATTTTGCAAATAGGGGCAAAAACAAATGTTATTAGGCTATTTTCACTCGAGGTTGAGGTTTTTAATTCATATGAATAGTGCGAATCAGGAAAATATCACAATATAGCCATTAGATGGAGCTGAGGACAAAGCAAATAAGTATAAATATTTCCTATTAAAAACTGACAAACTTTAAAGCTGAAATTTAGGCATAGCAATTTTTTCATAGTTTCTTTTATTTCATTATTTTTGGTCTGCTAAATATTCCATTGAACGCTTTTTGTTAAAGGATAATTAAGTTCACCTTTAGTAAAAAAAAATTAAAATAATTATATATAACACATGCCCATGATTTTGCAGGTAAAAAAAAGTGCATGTATTATTTTTTTTTTTACCTTGGAGCTTGCAAAGCATTGCACCCACGATCACTGGAGCATGGGTGCAGTGTCAGGCTCCTGCAGATACTACTGACAGCTCTTTGCCCATTCCCCTGTATAGGCAGTTACTGAGCTGCAGGAAGTGTTAACGAACTTTAAGGGCATTTGTAGTTAATTGAGAACCACAAGCCATCTGCTGCAGTGGAAGATGGTGCTTGTAGTTCATTCAGTAATAGGTCTCTGTGAGCGAATGACACGGCTGTGTGGGTGGAGCTCTGCACATCTGCATGGTTTTTAAAATGTGGCAGATGGTGCGGGGAGAAGAACCCCCACCTGCTGGCAAGGGTGCTGCATAGTAACATGTTACACCCTAAATACGGGTGTAACATGTAATATGTTACTAAAGGTGAACTTATCTTTTAAGTGCAAAAAATTTGCCATTAATGATATCAGAAATTCAGAGCTGTCACCTATCCTGTACACACAGGCTATGTTATCTCAAGAAGTGCAATTATCCCTCTCAGTATCTTGGATGCCAGAATACAGGTGGTCCCCGGGCTACAAACATCTGACTTACAAACGACTCCTACTTACAAACGGAGAGAGACAACAGGAAGTGAGAGGAAATCTACCCCTAGGAAGGGAAATTCACTCCTGCAAGAGTTATCATGGGAAAAACGTGTCTCTACTGATGCTTTATCACCAATCCTTGTTTCCATAACAACCCAAAATTTTCAAAATCCAATTGTCATAGGGACAGAAAGTGAGGTGAAATCTTCTGAACAGGGGCACAGACAGCAAACCAAACATTACAGGGTTTACCCTTCCCTATGCTATCCAGAAAATGTAAAAATATTTTTTTTGGCTGGAGCTACACTTAAAAAATTTACCTGTTCCGACTTACAAACAAATTCAACTTAAGAATAAACCTACAGACCCTATCTTGTTTGAAACCGGGGACTGCCTGTAATTAGTCCCTATGTTCAGGAGATGAGAACAGGAAGGAATCAGTATTTTATTTTAATTTTTTTCAATTCTTTTTTATTAAAATTTCTAAATGGATAATATTGGATTCAGTAGTTTAATAAAAGAAAAATGGGCATGGCTGACACTGTCCAGCCCACAAAAATGCTGTGTGACGTCAGTACACAATAGGAAATTAGGAGCCAAGTGTATTTCTGTCAGATCAACAATTTTTCTGTATTTGCCGGGTCTTTAAAAGGATAAAAACAAGAAAATGTGCATGTATTGCAGCGGTGTACAGCATATGGTTTTTTTTTGTATTTGCCCTGACATGCACTTTAAGTATAAAAGGAGATGAGTGATGAATAAATGACTGCTTTAGTATATTTTTAGGTAGCTCAAGCAGCCATAGCTCCTTTAGAAGCAAATAAGACTTTACTACAGTAAACTGTAATAAGGTGTTCCTCCCATAACATAAAAAAAAAACAAAGGACTACTCCAAAAATAAAAAAACATAATATTACAGACGCCTAAATAAATGTGCTTATTTTTTATTTATTTCCTTTAATATCAAACTATAAGCGAGAAAAGATCTCTTGGGTGTTCCAATGGGATGTAATTTTCACTTGACATTAGTAAACAATTCTCATTTTATTCAGAAATGTTTTGCTGGTAATAATAGCCTTAGCAATTGCTAAAAAGTTTTCCTTTCGTCTCAAAAACGGGAAAGTTTAGCAAATTTTACCTAATAACTTTTATAGAAATTATAATGTATAGTTTGTAAAATATAAGCACTGTGTTTCTCTTCTTATGGCACATTATAGAGGTTTCAAAAAAGGTAATTTTCATTGAAGAAATGGTAAGATATGTACAGTACAAAAGTACTAAAACTGTACAAATAATACATATAAAATAACACATTGCATTGAAGGCAGTAGCTGTTATTCTAGGCTACAAAAGAATTTGGAGTGAAATGGCTTTTAGTAGATTTCACTGCTGTGTGATTGACAGTCATTCACCAAGAAGATAATAAGGTATACAAAGTATTCTTTAAGCAGTATGTGGAAGTGAAATTACGTTGTCAATAATAGACATTTTTGGAGCACGTATTCCTCCTTAAAGCGGTATTGAAGTCAAAAATCAAAAAACTGCTGACAGTCAAGGGTTTTTATAACAGAAGAGACTCTAGTGGTTTCTTCTGTCATAAATGCCTCTCCCGGCCTGTCAACAGTAAAGTAATCTGAGCTGTGCATGTGCAGCTCAGACCACATTTATGGCACTTGCACTGTGTTTCATCAGATTACTCAACCCATCAGAATTTTTAACAGAAGTGACGTTTTCGTCGCCGCCATTTTGCTACACCTCACACTTGTCCACAGTAAGGATACAGGGAGAAGGCGGCAGGCGGGCATCTTGTTACACCCACCGGCGTCTTGAATTTTACACTTATGGTTAATAATAAACAGAGCTTATATAGTGAAATTCAGTATTTTGAAATCCCTCAGACTGTTTTGATGTTCATTTTTAAAAGCTGTCAGATTAGCAAACCTGTTAGATCAGCAGGCTTGCCGCTGCTTTTAAAATTCAACATCAACTGTAACAGGCAGACACATTTTTAAATACTGCATTTCACTATATAAGCTTTGTTTACTGTTAAAAATAGGTGTGAAATGCAAAACTCCAGTGGGTGTAACAAGATGTCCGCTTGCCGCCTTCTTACTGTATCCTTACTGTGGACGAGTGCGGAGTGTAGCAAGATGGCGGCAACGTAATATCACTTCTGTTAAAAATGGGTCGCCTAATCTGACGAAACACACTGGGGGTTATTTACGAAAGGCAAATCCACTTTACACTACAAGTGCACTTGAAAGTTCAGTTGCTGTAAATCCGAGGGGGACATGCAAGGCAAATTAAAAAACTGCATTTTAGCTTGAACATGATTGGATGATAAAATCAGCAGAGCTTCCCCTCATTTCAGAACTACCCCTCAGATTTACAGTGGCTGCACTTCCAGGTGCAAAGTGGATTTGCCTTTCGTAAATAACCCCCATAGTGCTGTGATAAAATGACTCCCTGCGCATGTGCGGGAGTAATGCCATCATGGCAAGCCCGTTGAAGCGACTGGAGAGAGCAAAATGAGAAGAAAAACCGGATGAAGATAGAACCGCCCATGTCTGCCTGTAGCAGTGACAGTGCAGCTCTGGAGGGCTAGTCTGCCATACTAGAACAATATGACAAACCACCTGGGAGCCCATTTAAAAAAAAAATAAACAGTGGAGTTTAACCAATCTACTAACCACAATACGAATATATACGTTGCGGTTTCCAAGTAGTTTACCAGTATTGGTTTTTGCAGCTGGCTTTTTCATGAAAGCGTTCTAAGCGACTCACGAGTCGCTGGAATGCTTTCAGAAGCGGTGGGAGGGGACGTCCACCCCCTCCCACCGCTCGCTCTTGTCTCTCGAGCTTACCATTTCTGCCGGCTTGGCCGAGAAACGAATCAACAGTGCCACTGGCTGGGTCACAGAGGAGATCAAAGAGTAGCTCTGCTTTGATCACCTCTATAGCCTTGGAGCACCGGAGGGACGTCATGACGTCACGTCCGATCCAGGGTGGAAGTAAACTTTTTTTTTTTTTTTTTAAGGCAAAAAAGATATACAATATACAGTACCTTGAAAAAGTATTCATACCCCTTGAAATCTTCCACATTTTGTCATGTTACAACCAAAAACATAAATGTATTTTATGTGATAGGCCAACACAAAGTGGCACATAATTGTGAAGTCGAAGGAAAAGGATATTCAATTTTTTTTACAAATAAATATGTGAAAAGTATGGCGTGCATTTGTATTCAGCCCCCCTGAGTCAATACTTTGTAGAACCAACTTTCGCTGCAATTACAGCTGCAAGTCTTTTTGGGGATGTCTCTATCAGCTTTGCACACCTAGAGAGTGACATTTGTGCCCATTTTTCTTTGCAAAATAGCCTTGCTGTGGTCTTGCCACAGATTCTCAATTGGATTTAGGTCTAAACTTTGACTGGGCCATTCTAACACATGAAATATGCTTTGGTCTAAACCATTTCATTGTAGCTCTGCCTGAATGTATAGGATCGTTGTCCCGCTGGAAGGTGAACCTCTACCTAGTTTTCCTGTCCCTGATGAAGAAAAGCATCCCCACAACATGACGCTCCCACCACCATGTTTCACGGTGGAGATGATGTGTTCAGGGTGATGTGCAGTGTTATTTTTCTGCGACACATAGCGTTTTGCTTTTAGGCCAAAAAGTTCAATTTTGGCCTCATCAGACCAGAGCACCTTCTTCAACATGGTTGCTGTGTCCCCCACATGGCTATATATATATATATATATATATATATATATATATATATATATATACACACACACACACACACACTATATATACACTATATATAGATTTTTTTTTTATTTTTTGCTTTTAAAGAAGAGATTTTTTTGACCCCGGAGCTCTCAATAAAAAGGACCTGTCATCCTTATTTCTATGGAATGTTTACATTCCTTGCAATAGAAATAAAAGTGCTCAAAAGAAAAAAAATAATAAAAGGGACAATGTAAAAATAAAAAAAAAAATAAGAAGAAAAATGAAAGCGCCCCTATCCCTCCGTGCTTGTGCGCAGAAGCGAATGCATATGCACACGCATATGTAAACTGTGCTTGCACCACACATGAGATATTTTAACGAACGTTAGAGCGAGAGTAATAATTATATGGCTAGACCTCCTCTGTAACTCTAAACAAGTAACCTGTAAAGGTGTTGCCTATGGAGATTTTTTTAAGTACCGTAGTTTGTCGCCATTCCACGAGCATGCACAATTTTAAAGACATGTTAGGTATCTATTTACTTGGCATAACATCATCTGTCATATTATACAAAAAAATTGGGGTATATATTGTATTGTGTTTTGTTTTTTGCATTTGAAAAACCACTGTGCAAATACTGTGTGACATAAATTGTAATGATCGCTATTTTATTCCCTGGGGGGTCTGCTAAAAAATATAATGTTTGGGGGTTATAAGTAATTTTCTAGTAAAAAATACTGAATTAAACTTGTAAACAAAAAGTGCCTGAAAAGGCCTGGCCTTAAAGTGTTACTAAACCCACAACAGCAAAATCAGTCTGTATATGCAGCATAGCATGCTTGTTATACTCACTGTGGAACTTAAGGGGTTAATCCTCTGCATTGTGTAAAAAGGCTGTTTTATCCTGTATGCACAGATCCTCCCCCTCCTGCATTGTCTATCTGGGGAAGGCCAGCTAACACAGGCAGAGTAGCCAACCTGCACATGCTCAGTTGCGTCATTTAATGCTGGAGAGAACAGTTTCTTGTTCTCAGAGGTAGCCAGGTCATATGATATTGACATCACACATGTAGTGAAAATCTCCTTCCTGAACTCTCAGCACTGGAGAAACTGTGCAGCTAACCATGTCAACCGTGGTATACAGATCATCCAAAAAAGTATATAGTGTCAGTATCTTAATGTAAAAAGAAGATTTATAATCTGTGGGCACTGTAGGGGGGGGGGGGGGGGGGGGGGGGAATTAAGGCTTACCTGTAGGTCCAAGAAATATCTCCTAAACCTACACGGTTTAGGAGATATTTGCAAAAAGACAGGCACCGCTGTCTAGCGCAGGCGCACTGAGCATGCCGCTGCTAACGGCGATATGCCGTTAGTGGCGGCTCCCGTGCGCATGCGTGGGAGTGACGTCATTGCGGCTCCTGCCAATCACAGCGTCGGAGCCACGATACCCAGAAAGAAGATGGACGCTCCGTAGCAGAGGGGACAGAGGTGACATCGCAGGCTCCTGTGCCAGTTAAGTGATGCATAGTAGCCCATTACGCTTTACCTTTGCAGGGAAACAAAGAGGAAGTAAACCCATCAGAAGTGACTCATGCTGATAGCAGAGGAACGAGTCAGCTAACCGAAATGACACTTAGTACTCTGGATTGAAACAACCACACACTATAGAGGCATATGCTTTGTTCATATTTAATCTCTGAGGTTTACAACCACTTTAAAGCAGAACTCTAGACAGATAGAGAGCTACCGTTCTTGGTTCTTCCAGAGATGAAGAATAATTGTAATTTTTAAAGCCCAACTTAACCCTCTCTATCTACTACTGCAATGAAGTCAGACTGCATATACAGAAACAAATATACTGTTTTTTTGGGTGTTTTTATTTGCCAAGTGCTGCAGAAATGGTTATTACATTGGAGAGTCAGATCAGTGGTTCAGGTCTCCAGCAGTCCAACACACATCCCTGCACACTACTCCAATCAGCAGAGCTCTTGCTCCCTGAGAAGAAGTGGCGTCGCTAGGGGGGGTGCGGGGGTTGCGGTCTGCACCCGGGTGACACCCGCTAGAGGGGTAACACCATCCCGACTCTCCCGAGGGTGAGGAAGGCCCTGGCATTTTTTTTCCAGCTGTCCCAGCCGGAACATCTCCAGCACAGCAGCCATGCTGCTCTGGTCTGCGTCCTTCCTCCTTCTACTTCCCTGCTGGTGAGCCTGTCACGTGTGTCACTATCTCACTATCGGTGGTGCGGCTGCACACTGTTCTCTCCTCTCCAGCTGCAGCCCGGGACGGTCACGAGTGTACTACAGTTTACCTAGCCACCCGCCCTGGCCCCGAGCTGGTGCTGTAACGGCCACCCAGTTACACCTGAGAACTAATCTGGGACTGGGAGGAGTGTATATGTCTAGCGCCCTGTGCTGGTCTGATAACCGAGAGGGTAGGTGGTCTGGGGGGTTGGGATCTATATAGCTGTGTCCAGCATCTCCCTCCTGGTTATCAGACACATCTATATTATATATAGGTATAGTAGCTGACTGAGCCACCCACCCACCCTGAGCTGGTCTGATTGGGGGGGTCGATACCATATATTTTACGACACCAACCCTAGTGACACTACTGCTGAGAAGCACAGTTGATTGGAGCAGTGTACAGGGCACATGATGCAGGCGGCTTCTTGTGTGTGAGATCAACATTCCAACTTTCTAACATGCTGCCAGCACAGAGTGATTTAAATGTGGTCTAGTCCTGTGTGTTTTCTATACTGCTGTTTCTGTAACATTTGCCAAGCTTAAATGGTACTCAAAACCTTGGGATACAATTTTAAAGCTGTAGTGAAGGCAAACAGCCAAATATAAAATCTGAATACATATATGTTGGTTGTTGTCACTCCCAAATATTTTTTCCAATTCCATTCACCCGGACCTATAATCTAAGCACCTAAAGGCCACTTCTCCAACCTTTCTACAGACTATACTGTGGTTAAAGTAAAATTTCAACTAGATTATAAAATAAAGTGATTGTAAAGGAATTGTTTATTTTTAAACAACATGATACACTTACCTGCTCTGTGCAGCCCTGATCCTCCTCTTCTGGGATCCCCCACTGGCACTTATGGCTCCACCCTCCTGTCCCTATAGCAAGTCCCTTGCCACTTGTGTTGGCTTGATCCAGAGCCGCACTATGTGTGTCCATAGACATACACAGCGCAGCTCGGCCCCACACTCCACTTCCCCTCCACCATCTCCCCACAGGCTGTAATTAACAGCAGCCATTGGCTCCCGCTGCTGCCTCCATGGCCAGTGAGGAGAGAATAGAGAGAGCCACCTCTCTCGGGCACAGCGCTAACCCCCAATCCCTCCATAAAGACCAGCGCTGACCCCCAATCCCTCCATAAAGAGTACCTGTCACCACCTATTACTGTCACAAGGGATGTTTATATTTTTTTTTTAAAGGGACAATGTAAAAAAAAAAAAAAAAAAAAAAAAAATTTAAAGAACCCCTGTCCCCGCGCAACAAAGAAAATTCATACGTAAGTTGCGCCCGCAAATGCAAACGGTGTTCAAATCACACATGTGAGATAACGTCATGATTGTCAGAGTGAGAGCAGTCATTCTAGCAAAAGACCTTCTCTTTAACTTTAACCTGGTAACTGTTATTTTTTTTTTAAAACGTCGCCTATAGAGATTTTTAGGTACCATAGTTTGTCGCCATTCAACGAGTGAGTGCAATTTCAAAGCATGACATGTTAGGCATTTATTTACTCGGCATAACATCATCTTTCACGTTATAAAAAAAAATTGTTTCATTTTTTTTAATTCATGAAAGTGTCTTTTTTCCCCAAAAAATTTGAAAGACTACTGCGCAAATACTGTGTGACATAAAATATTGCAATGATCACCATTTTATTCTCCAGGGTCTCTCTGCTAAAAATATATATATAATGATTGGGGGTTCAAAGTAAATTTCTAGCAAAAAAATACTGATTTTAACTTGTAAGCAACAAATGCCAGAAATAGGCTTAGGCATGAAAGGGTTAATGACTGCGAAACTTACATAGAACAATTTCATTGCTCAGGGCTGACTACTGGTAAGATCAACAAGCAGACATCCAGTACTATTCAGTGTGTCTCTCTGGACAGCTTAACATAAAAAATTCTGTAATATTTATCGCAGGAACTTTTTTTTTCTTTACAGAAATACATTGTGCCTGCCAATAATATACATTTTTATGACATTACATAGCAACAACTGTATACATTATTCTGTCTAAAAAGTGCAGTTGAAACGTAATAACTTTGTGTTTGTAAAAAGAAAGCTTTACATAGCCATCTAGAGGCATAACATAGGCAGTGCAGAATGGATTGTGTTACTAAAAATGAACCTTACTTTGGTGAATGTTAATAGAAAAAAAATGGTGATCCCATTTAAATTCCCTTGATTTACTGGCATCAGAACTTGTTTTTTGGTGCAGGTATGCCATCAGTAGGTGGGGAGGAAAATTGCCAGTGTATGCAAATAAGTGTTCAGATAATGGATGGTTATTACTGCCATCTACAGGAAATTGGTTACTGACAAACAAAAAAAATTGTAGACCAGCTCAGAAAAACCCATTCTCTTACTTAGCATGCTTCAGTTTTAGCAAGCAGTACTAAGAACACACAGAGGGGTGGGATGTTTCTTAATGGACTCCAAGGAAAGGAGTTTACAGTTGGTACAAAAACCTCTCCACTGAGGGGACACAGGAATTCAGATAACGTCAGGACTTCCAAAAGCAGTCCAAATGAGAGGTGGGAAACTCGGCAAAAACCGCTAACGATCCCAACAAAAAAGAGAACTGGGGATCGCCTACAGCCCAAAAGCCGCCTAAAGGACCAACGCCTGAAGCTGGAGCTAAATGAGGCAGTGTCCCCTAACTAACAGGAGCACCTGCAACCATGACCAGGGCAAAATTTAGCTGATCCTTCGGATCTCAAGGATCCAATAGAAAGGAACATTAATCTGTGAGGTAACACAGGGAAGAGGGGAGTAGCTGAATGTGAGTGCAAGAAGCAAGGGATTAGCCTGAATGTCTATAGGCAAACTACCCAAGGACCTGCATGGATTCACAATCAACGCCCCACTTTTAGAAGTGGGGGTTCACCTTCATGCAGAAGGTTTATCAGAGATCTTAGCTGGTTTCTGGCTTCAAGCCTTATGGACTGAGAGTCAGACTACTGGGAGCACCCGCTGTAGAGGTAGATGAAGGAAAAGGGTGGTACTCCGCCAACCTTTCCCTGGATCTCTAATATTCAGGCAGAGGTATGCTCTAGAAACCCCTGAAATCTTTGATGATGACATCAAGTGTAGGTCTGAAAAGACCTATGTCACTTGAAGGCCAAGACAGTGAGATGATCCTTAGATATGGCATCAGCATCATGCCATCAAGTTAACCAAAGGGCCCTTTACATCTGTATGGACATCAGACTCAAGGTTCCAAACATCTGTTCCACCCATTTGACTACAATGGGATATTTTTGGAGGGTTCTAGCCCCTTCTGCTATTGTCTGACAGACTATGGCCAGAGAAAAACTGGGACTTAGACAGGAACTGCAGATATGGATATTTTATACATCTGCTTTGAATATTTTATATAGTTACATTGGTCCAGCTTGGATCAGTGTAACTATGTACTGTATGTACCATACCTGGCCAATGCCCCTGTGTCAGGGAAGGTTCCATCCGCTGATGACACTGCCTGATATTTGGTGTGCAGTACTGTGGTCCGCCAGCAGGTGTCTCCTGGCAGTCTGGAACTGCCAAGAGAGCTTTCCCGTGTTGGTGGTATTATGTAATCTTTGGGCGGCAGTACTGGCGTCCACCAGCGGCTGGTTCCTGGCAGTGTGGAGCCGATATTACCTCCTGCAATCAGGCATCACCTGAGTCTGATTGAGATGTGTATAAATACCCAGCAGACACACTTGTGCCTTGCCCTCGTATCTTTCCTTGTGCCCTGATCTTGAACCTGTGAGCTCTGTATTTGTACCTGATCCTGTTCCTGTCTGTTTACCTGAACCCTAAGCGTTGTACCTGTACCCGTCCCTCCTGTGATCCATCCATCCTCTCCTTGTCCTGTTTGTTTCCCTTCCCCAGCCGCTGACCTCCCGTTGATGACCCGGGCCTGGCTCTGTTTATGATCTCGGTATTCCCCTTTACTTGTATATATTTGTCTGTTATTTGTGGGTTTCTGTTGGTGGTTGGTTGCACATTGTAGTATTGGAGGTGGTTATATTTATTCACTAATCTTAAATAAATCTTTATATTTCACTTACACACGTTTGGGTTTCCTCTGTTGCAGTCCACACAGTCCTGGTCTTATCTGATACGTGACACCCTGGTAGCTGGAAATCACAAAGGTAGACACCGCTACTTGCTTCCAGGTCCTGTAATGAGCAACTGTCTGCTGCATTCTGCTACATGAATCATCTGCCCAACTCAACATGGCTGCAGCTAGAAATGCTAGGGTGGTGTTTTTCAGAGTGATTTCTCAACAAAAAAAAAAGCATGGAGACAAAAATGGATGGACGAGTTTGCTTTAAATATTAAAAATGCTGATTGGCAGTGGAATCCTTAAATGTAAGCATGTCCTTACTGGTTTACTGGTTTTCCTGTTAAGGTGGGCCAGTGGCACATCCACAGCAGGTATAGACCACATTTCAAACCCAGAAGGGTCAGAGCTAGACCCTGCTGGGGATGGCACCAAAGTGCACTTAGAGCCACTGTGAACATACTGACCTAGTAATTGGGCACAAACAGACAAAAAAGTCCAAACACATGGGTGTCCTTGTGAACAAGAGGGAGGCCTCGGCATACATACATATCCCTTAACACACTGTACCCCAAAGCAATGAATGTACTTAAAGTGGAACCCCAAGATTGATCTAACTAAGCTTAAACCTGCTCTCGCAACCTTCTCAATCCTATTCTAACTACCCTGTGAAAAGAGGATGCTTATACTTACCTAATGTGAGGGAGCTCCGGTCCAGTCATATAACCACTTGACCTCCAGAAAATTTACCCCCTTCAAGCCATTTTTTGCTTTTTGGCACCGCGTTATTTTAACTGACAATTGCGCGGTGATGCAACACTGTACCCAAATTAAATTTATATAATTATTTTCCACACAAATAGAGCTTTCTTTTGGCGGTAATTGATCACCACTGCTAATCACAGCACAGCCGGCACAGCGGCCACGCGTATGCGTAGCCCCTACCCAGAAGTACTGGATCACGTATGTAGTACGTGATCCAGCACAGGAGAGCCAATTTGCCAATGTACTCCTACGTGAGGTCATCGGCAAGCAGATAATCAGCTCCAAGCAGCTGCTTCAGAGGAGAGGAGGGACAGCCAACATGCCCCTTCCAGCTTCTGTGTGACCGGATGCTGTACACACAGGCCTAATGTTGGCCATTTTCTATTGAACCAAGGAGTGTGGAGAATAGAAGAATAGGGCACTCTGGATAACAAGGAGACTTTAACAAACAGTACATGACTGGCTCTTGGTGATTAATGCACCACAGCAGCACTTCAGAAGAGGGAAGCACACCCTATAGGAAAAACAAAGCAGGGAAAAGGGCACTTCTACATGCATTAATAAAACACATTAATGACAAGGAAGGGTTAAAAACACTTACAAGGTGGAAGTGAAAACAGGCATATCAATGAATCCATAACGTCGGGATGCCTCCTGGGAGTAAGACAGCTGCAGGTGGAAGTTCCAGCCGACCAGCGGTGGTAAATACTGTCTCTCTGATTCAAGATGGAGGGCTGTGCTGTCAGGACCAGCATGGAATTCAGACAGCCAGAAATGACACTCTGATGTTCACACTGGGCTTAAAAAAAATGCCAGTTTTGTACAGGAGTTTAGGAGAGTTTAGGAGCTTTTGGCAACTATTATAAACGGAGGCCAGGTACTTGTACTACATGTGTTTTAAATGCATTAAAGCATATATAATGAATTTATAATAAGATTGACTACATACTGTATATGTATAAATCATTTTGATGACAATGTTATTTTAGATCGTAACAAACATCCGGAAAGCTGTTGTTTTTTTGCATTATTATTCTGGACTTTCAACAGGCTTGGCTATGCCAGGAGCTGAATATCGAAAAGCGGATTGTATATATCTAGCCCAGGAGAGTTTGAGGATGTAATTTATGTTCATACATGTCTCTGCTGCTGATTTTCCAAGCCTGTCCCAAATTCCAGTGGCTGGAGGGTTTCAACTGAAAATAGGCAAGACCAGGGCATAACTTCAAATGTTCAGGATGAATCTTGGCAGATCCTACAAAACCTCAGACTTTCATCTGGAAATGATTGCCTATTGGAGATATTCATGTACAAGTTATGAGCCAGCAGGCATTTTTAATGAAGCAGGAAGTATGCCTCCAGTGATAAGGCTCAATAAAGTTAAGCACCAGCTGTAAGGGTTTTGGGAACATTGACGACTCAATGCCTGGGATTTGTTTAGCTCAGTTTTGAAAGTATATTAACATAAAACTCAAGTGTAAAGACAGTTTCCTTTAAATTACCATAAAATAGAAAATATGATGCCGATTATGTGCAACTCACTTTATTAAAGATTTGGATGAGGAAGGGGTTCATGGCAGAACTCAGAACCATAGCAATGTCAAGGGTTTTAAGGATGATTCGCTTGTGTTATGGGGGAAGGGGTGATCTTCATAGCCATCTAGAAGATGATTGACATCCAACTAAACTAACATGGTGCCTGATGTTAAAGATGAACTCTGGGATGAACCTGTTTACACCCAAACCTCCTTCTCACCATGGGCGACCAAAACACAATTTTTGTCTTATCAATGTGGCCAGAAAAAGGCATTTTTATTCACTATGTCAAGACTGAATTTCCACCAAGCTCGTAGCAATGTTCAGCTGCCAGGAGGAGGATCCTATGAGGTGCCTACACTACATCCTACGTGTGTCTATGAACAGGGAAAGTCTAGGGTGATCCACAGACCAAATCATCACTACAGGCAGCTCTGATGTGGCAATCTCTGTGCCGCCCGGACAAAACTACAAGCTGCCGGTAACAAGATTGATCACAAAGAAATGAAGAGGCGGCTATCAAAAACCACTTCCCTGAAGGTCTGAGCTGGACATAATTGAGGAGGCAATACACAGAATATGTAGCAAGAAATGAAAAATAACACAATACAATAAGACAGTAATTTGCCATTTGGGGTATATTTATACTGACTGGTGTTCAACTCTAATGAATACTGTTTAATTACTAGGGCATTAGATATCATACATACATTTGTTAATGAGCATATATAATCTACTATGTGAGACCTTAACACTTTTAATAAAGCTGCATACTCTTTGAAATACCATTGGGCAACCAATTAGAAACATTCTTCCAGCCAGCCTACATTAGATCGTTGCATGGGTTCCTTTGTACTTCACCTTTGCTCTTCTCCCTTATTTAATAGGCATGCGTCTGGGTATTAATGACGTAGTACGAAACGTACGTCGAGGCGCCTTTCGGTCACGTCACATCCGGGTCCCAGCTTCCGGTTCATCTCTCAGCGGCAGTGGAACGAACGGCGGTTCTCAGAGCAAGTGGAGTGGAGTGCGGTCTCCATCAGCCTACACGCAAATATCCCTAGTGCCGGGACACAGGCACTGAACAATTTTAGCAGGCATTTGTATGTTTTATCTATTTTAAAATAAAAAGCAGTATCACTTTTTTTGATCCATCCTTGTTTTTCATCTCCTATGGGCAACTGTTGTGGAGAGGAAAGTACAGTCTAGAAGTCTTGATTCAACCCTCGGCTGCAAGATTGTTTATCAAAGTGCTAATAGACCTTCTTTTTAGCTAAAGAGGTCCTGGCTATCTGGTGAGCAGGTCTTTTTACTTGAGCACATTGTGTGTGATTCGGTTGTTATTAAAGCGGTGGAGGATTTCATCACAACTTGTTTGAACATATCACAATATATTTGGATATTTCACTGAAGATTTATGGACTTTTCTAATAGACATTTTGTTTATATATATGTTTCTACTATGTATTCCTTATGATGGGCTCATTATACGTTTATTTTACAGCGCCCCCTACCACGACTTTTTGAATTTGCGCAGTAGCTCACCTACAGTATTTGGGGAGCAGCCTAATTATTATAAAATTTAATTCACTGATGCAAGGTTACTCACTATTCAAATGTGACAGTTAGGAATCCCAACATTCCAGGAATGTAACAGTTTTTTGAAACTGTTAAATCGATGGGCTTAGTTCCTCTTTATGATTTACTGCTGTTCAGGGGCTCTGGGCTTCAACAAAATGGCAGCCTCCAGCAAGAAGATACAGGAGCAATGCTGGAGGCAATTTACAGCACACACTAATTTTGGTAGCAGAATTATTAATGTGGAATGTATGTTTCTTGCTAAAGAACATTATTTTTTTGAGCGGTTATGAGTAAAGTTCTGCTTCAAGGAAACCTCTTATGAGACAGGTGATCTTTCCTTCTAAAAGTCTCTTCTGGATTCAATACTTTGTGTCAATGAATCAGATCATAAATGCCAATGAGGACTTTTCTTGAACTTTCCTCATCTGTATATATATTTGTTACTGGTCGGTGACTCAAAGCAGTAAAGCCAACAAGCAGCCAGACAAATGGAGGTCAGAAATGGCAGCCCTCGTGACAAGTTTACTTTAAAGCTTAACTCCATGGAGATATTAAAGTGACCTTGTCCATAAAATCAATTATGGCAAAAAGGATACTTGTAAAACAAAAACTAAAGTTTTACTTCTCTACCGAGTGCTGATTTGTTAAAGATGAATCCTCCACTGAAGTCTGCTGAGACACTGACACTTCCAGGAGTGTCAATCTCCTGTGTCTCCTCCAGCCGCTCCCGCACTTAACTACAAGGGGGTAGTGGTGGGGGGCCCGCACTGGCAGTGCTGACTTCGAACTAACAGGAGACAGCATGAAAACAGAGGGATGAACTTCTCACTGAAGTTATCATAGTAGTGATGTTCTATTGCTCTCCAGTCATTAAGGCAGGGGTTCAGGGGTTCGTCCTTACCAGGCTGTGCTTTTGCTGCATTGGAGATCAGGATCTGGCTATATCTCATCGGGTACCTTTGCCACAAAATTCACTCCAACGAATTACAAATCTTTTAGTAGATAAAATAGTTCTTAGTTATGCATTTTAAATGCAACATAAGATTTTTACTGAAGTTCCTGAAAACCGCACATTTAATTTGTTTGGAAAGAAGAAACATGTGTCAGGCTATTTTAAACAGTTCTCTCCTGATATTAAAAGAAAGTTAAGTCAGTATAACGTTTTTTCTTCTTTCTCACGCTTCATAATAACCAAGATAAATCTGTAAAAAAAAAAACTCCACGTTCTAATTTTATTCATTCAGTATGCGAGACTGAGAAAAAAGGAACTGCGTCTCCCTCCAACCCAGCAGAATTCTTTACATTTTATTTGCCAAGGTTAAACTTCGTTCCTCTCTGATTTGCCAGTGACAGATGCAGTCTTAGCAGGAGGTAGACATATATACATGAAGACGTACTGCACAGCATTATAAGCAACTACTAATTCTAAAACAACAGATTAAGTAGCAATATACTAAAGATATATAACATATGTCCAAGGTCTAAGTTACTGTTCCACAGTTTAAAGTGATCCTGTACTATTTCACACTGGGAAAAGTAACAGGTTCTTCTTAGTGTGGGAAACCTGAAGAACATCTACCACCTTCCCTGTGCTCTCCTTGAACCAAAGGTCAAGCAACCCAAGATTCCTGTTTATCTCTTCAGTAGCTAAGCAGCTCAACGTTTACACATGATGGGGCACCCACTCCCCACTCTTCCATAACAGCACTTTGGCCTGGATACTGGATGATCCATATCAGGATTGGGTGGCGGTAGATGTGAAAGGGAGAGAACTGGAAGATAAAGTGGTTGTAAAGGCAGAAGGTTTTTTTTTTATCTTAATGCATTCCATGCATTAAGATACAAAACCTTCAGTATGCAGCAGCCCCCCTAATATTTACCTGAGCCCCATCTTGATTCAGCGATGTTGCACGAGAGCCTCAGCTGTCCAGGACTCTCACTCCTGATTGGATGAGACACAGCAGCGGGCGCCAATAACTCCAACTGCTGTCAATCAAAGCCAGTGAGCCAATAAGGAGAGAGAGGGGGTGGGGCCGAGCCATGTATCCGTGTCTGAATGAACACACAGAGAAGTGGCTCGGCTAGGCTCGGGTGCCCCCATTGCAAGCTGCTTGCTGTGGGGGCACTCAGCAGGAGGGAGGGGCCAGGAACGCCTACGACGGACCCAAGCAGAGGAGGATCTCAGCTGCTCTGTGCAAAACCACTGCACAGAGCAGATAAGTATAACGTGTTTGTTATTTTTAAACAAAAGTCAAAGATTTACTTTGACCACTTTGCTGACTGGACATCCTTGCAATACTGCAGAATATTTCTTGTTTTCATGCCCCAATCACCTTTGGCATATTCTATAACTGTATCTCACCTTGGGTCCTGTCTACATAAACTGAATGAAACTGTCTGAAATAGAGGACTGGGCACAAAAATGTTCTCCTGTAATAAAGGATCACCATAGTGAAAAATATTGTATTCTGGTAATTATGTTTTTTTTATATATATTTTAAATAATTATATATTTCTTCATACTTCTATGAAGACCAAGGAGTCCAGCAAAAGTGGCAGTTAGGACAGAGTAGCATGTGAGATAGTAGTTTACAATGATCAGCTGATTGATATGATTTAAACGTAAAAAGAAAGATCTGCAGCTCTAAGTGCTTTAAAGTGTTAGCTGGCATTAGGCTTTCACTTGTTGGTTACTTAACCCCTTGCCAACGCTATTTGCACCATGATGTTAAGGCCTGTAGGATCATTCAGCACTGTGATTGGCTGCACAGAAAAGACATCATCAAGAGTCTGTCCTACCAGCTCACAATGATTAATAATAAACTCAATGAATAAACTGCTCTCAGTGCTTTCAATTGAGTGGAGTGATACATATCATTCAGTGAATCAACACAGCTGCACTCTATAACTTAAAATACCAAACCGCTAATGAAACATCTAGAAATAGTTGCGCTGTGTAAACAAACTTAAAAATCATATATTTTGTTCATAAAATTGCATAAATTAATAAAACTTGTGAAGTCCAAAGTTGTGACACAATAAATCAAGTCCACAGATGTATCTTGAGACAACATTAATGGATCCGATACACAGTGCTCATAAAATAGTGTCCGTCATTCAGAAATGTGAGTGCAACAAATTTCTGATCAGTGAGCCCACCACCTGTGTACATCCAGCTTCTTACCAGAAAGACAGACCCCAAATTATACGAGGTCTCACATGGCTGGCTATTTAGAAAATGCGGCTGGCTCCAGCAAAGCGTGGGTGATGTCAGCACAAGCTACACCCTACCCCAGCGCACGTTTCGTCTAAACAGACGACGTCAATGGAATCAATTTGTTGCACCCACACTTTGCTGGAGCCAACACCAGTGGCATTTTCTGATACATTGCATGTTAACAAGAAATGCATTTTGTAAGTAGTTTTTTTAATCTTCATTCAGTAAATTTGTAAACGGAAATACATTGTTGGATTTTTCTCTTCTTGGTTGAGCCATCATAGAGAAACAGGAGGAGGATTATACAGTCCCATCCTGATGTGGAGTGCCATTTGATGTCCTTTGATCGTGTATATATCAGTCTGTCCAACAGAAGCCGGCCATTTGGCCCACTTCTGCCAGATGTGCATGCTGGAACACCAGCAGCCGACTGACTCCCGATCAGCACTCTCAGCTAACAGCAGACAGCGTTGATAGAAGTGTTCTGGCGGGGGGGCTGTCCCCCTGTCAGTGCACAACAACTCAGCAGGGGAGATCACTGAACTAACCTTGCATGGTTAACACAGCGGCTCCGACCAGAGCTGTCAGTTTTTTTCGTGCACGTTGTACCTGGCTTTAGGCTGGCCGTAGATTATGAAATTTTCTTTCCTCGATCACTGATTGGCTGCTACAGTGAGCCCAAGATCAGGAACGTATCCTACCTAACCAGTGAGGGCTGTTGGTGACAGCACAGTCACAGTGTTTGGGGCAGGAGGATGAACAATGGTCCAAACTTCTCACCAGGGCCCTTACTTAAGTAGCTTTGCGATTGTGTGTGCTGATTCAACAATGTTATCAAAATAAACAATAGAGTTGGACAATGTGCCATTACATCTTACCTTCATCTGCAGAGACCTCGCTGCTGTAGCCATCGTACTCTGCAGACAGCGGGCTATACTTTTGCCTGGTTTCCCATGAGTAATTCTGCTGCTTGTCTGAAGCAGGCCGAGAGCCATGAAGCCGGCTCATTGCTTCATGATATTTACCAAGACCTTCATCTTCACTCTCTGACGACGAGCCATGCAGGTCTCGGCCTAGTCAAAGTAGATAAACAAAGCTAGAAAGTTTATTTTGGTAGTCAGTAAATCTGAAGATAAGTGTGTATACTTCTGTAAGATCAGTGTGAAAATATGAAGATAAAAGTGTGTTTACTTCTAAAGAGCAATATTATTAAAAAGCTAACTTTAAAGCGTATCTATGGTCAAAATGTAAAATATTACAGTTATTTCCTCATTGTATTTTAATCATTTCCAGCCTATCCCTTTATCTAAACAATCTTGAAGTTTGAAAAGGTTTTGAAGAACACCACACATTTACTTCCTTAAATTCTGTGACATATATTTGCTGTTCCCTATAAGCAAGCACTGCTGTGTCACAGAGCCTGCCTTCTGAACTACAGAGATACAGGGAAGGGAGTTTTAGGAGGCAGAGTCAGTACAGAAATCACAACTTGGAGGCAGCAAGGTACCATTGGATATGTAGTTCTTAAAAACGGAAAAGTAAGCCAAAGGGATTAGCATAGGAGAAGCTGCAAAGCACGCAGGGAATCCAAGAAGTTGTGGAAAGAGATGGATGTTAGCAAATAAAAGTGTACGACACTGACTACAAAACTCTGAATAAGCCGCATACTGTATATCGGTTTATATGCATACTACCGTATTTATCAGTGTATAACACGCATAGGCGTATAACGCACACATTCATTTTAAGAGGGAAGTTTCAGGAAAAAAATGTAAATTTTAAATAAGGAACTTTGAAGCAAAATAATGGTCAGTGCCCATCTGCAGCCTCACAAGTGCCATTAATTCAGCCTCATCAGTCCACATTAATGCAGCCTCACAAGTGCCATCAATGCAGCAGCCTCACCATTGCCATCAATGCAGCAGCCTCACCATTGCCATCAATGCAGCAGCCTCACCACTGCCATCAGTGCAGTCTGATCGATGCCCATCTGCAGCCTAGAGGGGACAGGGAGGGGGCGGGACAAGCACCGACAGATTACATACAGTGAGAATCTCCTATGATAGACAGAACACTGGTCCAATGGCTTCCCTTCCCAGGAGACGGGACTTCCTATTACAGAGGCCCTCAAGTAAACAGGAGATTCTCACTGTATGTAATCTGACAGCGCTCGTTCCACCCGCCTCCCCATCCAGCTAAAATTGAAGTATTGGCGTATAACACGCACACGCTATTTGCACCCGATTTTCAGGGTGAAAATGTGCATGTTATACGCCAATAAATACAGTATTTAAAATAAACACCACAAGCTCTGCCTACCTATATAAAGCCAAACAATTGATTTAGTGTTCGAGTGATTTTTTTTTTTTTTTTTAAGAGAAACACCCACTAAACAGCTAAATATACTAAAACTGAAAAATACAATTGGGCCCATTTTACCCACCATACACCCCTGCAGTGCCAAAAAAAAAAAGGATTTTACAGGTCATCAGGCTCCAGGAGGCAGGCAATGCAACCCCCAGCCTAGCACAAATCCTGACAGCAATAATCACCTGCCTGAGATCTCTCCCATTAAACCAGCATAAATCCCTATCATTTCACCCATTAGCTAAAAAATAGTCACTTCTAATGCAATTCTGTAGTCAGCTGATTACCAACCACTCACTATAAAGTCGGATTTTAGGTAATTACACCAGCCTAACTGGAAAATAATTAAGTTACCTTAGAAAGTAAAATGTAACTGAACTAAATAATAATTCTATATATTTTAGTCAAGTGCTCTTTAAAGTAGAACAATAGGCAACTTTTTTTTTTTTTCATTTTGGACAGAGTTAATGGGTGGTTATAACCCTTGTCAGGCTTTTTCTTTTTTTTTTTTTTTTTTTTTTTTTTCTTTTAAATGTATTTTTTGCCATCTGTCCCCCACTGGAGAGATTCAGTTTCTGACCCATAGCCAAAACAAGAAGTGAGAGGAGATCCCTGCAAATTAAAGAAATTCCTTGGGCCACCAAGGTCATCATAACTAGTGTCCCCATTGAAAGAGTATCTCTCTATTTTCTTTTACTTCCACTTTCAATGGTAATAGTAAACAGGACACAAGGAGAGGGTGAATTTCCCTGACAGGCACGCAGACCACAATAAAAACCTAATAGACTTTTTAGCCCCTTCTCCACTCTATCCAAAACAAAAACAAAAAAAGTTTTGCATTTAGTTATACTTTAACCACTTGCCTACTGGGCACTTTTACCTCCTTTCTGTCCAGGCCAACTTTCAGCTTTCAGCACTGCCGCACTTTGAATGACAATTGCACAGTCATGCAACACTGTACCCAAATGACATTTTTATAATTTATTGTGTTCGCACAAATAAAGCTTTCTTTTTGTGGTATTTAATCACCACTGGGTTTTAAATTTTTTGCTAAACAAACAAAAAAAGACTGACAATTTTGAAAAAAAAAAAAATGTCATAGTTTGTTATAAAATTTAGCAAACAGGTAATTTTTCTCCTTCATTGATGTGCACTAATGAGGCTGCACTGTTTGGCACTGATGAGGCTGTACCGATAGGCGGCACTGATAAGTGACACTGTTAATGAGGCACTGATGGGCACTGACAGGTGGCACCGATTAACAGTACTAATGGGCACTGATTAGCAGCCCTGGTCGACAATGTTGGGACTGATGTCCCTTCAACAGAAACCGGTTATCGGCTTTCTTCTTTTCTCCTCACACTGTCAGGGTGAGGGAAATAAAAGCTGACAACCAGCTTCTGTTTACATCGTGTGATCAGCTGTCATTGGCTGACAGCCGATCATGTGGCTAAAGGGCTGCTGTGGTTGGCCCTTTACCCCAATCTGTGATCAGCAGGGTCCGAAGGACTCGGTGATCACAGTTCACGCCATCTGCATGGGCAGCGCAAGCACAGGAGGACGTTTATTACCGCCCTCCCGGTATTGTAAGCCCACACTGTTGTTGTCTTTCTGCTATAGCGTGGACAGGAAGGGGTTAAATACACTATCACCTTGTCTGTGCAGGGTAAAGTGACAGCATCTTCCAAAAGGCCCCCAACTCTATTTTACTCAACTTGCCAGCACTCCCTGTCAGTTCTTCCTCCTCCACAGCCAACACTAAATGCAAAGTGTCACCTGGATTTTAGAGAGTGGTGATGTGGCCTCCTCTGTCCTGTGACAAAGCCCATGCCTAGCAATTTGTTACTAGAGCTACTGGGTAGGAGATCTTGTGCTAATCAGTATGAGGTAGCGTAAATGTGACGGAGACAGGAGTGGTAAGCGAGTGCTGGCAACATGAGTATCAGGGAGTCGCCAGGCATGGAATATTTTTACATAAGCTTGGACCAATGTAACTATGTACAGTGGGTATAGAAAGGAATCACCCTCCCTTTAAAATAATCAAATGTTGTTGCTTTGCAGCCTGAAATGAAGACAGACACAGTTTTTGTTTTATCCAGTTGTATTTACTCAGTGCAACTTATAACATCCAAGTGAAAGATATAACACCAACATGTCAGAAAATAATAATTGCGCTAATTCAAAAACAGAATCATCGAGTTGGAAAAAGGATCACCTCCCTCCTAAAAATTAAACTTGTAAACATCAATCAGGTGTAGCTAATCACCTTCTCAATGGCACACAAAGCCATTTGACTTTCATCTGTGATCAGCTGTGGTCATTTTAATTAACTCAACATGAAAAGAGCTTTTCAGTCCCTGATAGTGCAATTGAAGCAATCAATCAACTATGGGTGGCAAGGCACTGTCAATAGATCTCTGGGATAAAGTTGTGGACAGTCAGGAGATGGATACCAAAAAAAAAAAATCTGAGGCTTTATCGATGCCTAAAAGCCCAGTGAAGTCTATTATTAAGGCTACTTTCAGACTAGGGCATTGTGGGCGTCGGCGGTAAAGCACCGATATTTTTAGCATCGCTTTACCGCTGTTTTTGCAGAGGTTTTTGGCCACTAGCGGGGCACTTTTAACCCCTGCTAGTGGCCATAAAAGGGTTAAACCACCCGCAAAGTGCCGCTGCAGCGGCGCTGCCCATTGATTTCAATGGGCGGGGGTGCTTTAGGACACGTGATCAGCCATGTCCAATCACGGCTGATCATGATGTAAACAGGAAGAGACGTTGATCGGCTTTTCCTAACTCCTGACAGGGGGGGGTCTGCGCTGATTGATTAACAGCGCAGCCGCACCCCCTACCCCCCCCCCGCGGATGCCCACACAGGACCACCAGGGAAGCCGCCAGGACCACCAGGGAAGCCCCCAGCATGTGGATGGCCAGGTATGTACCCCATGGCCATCCACATATAAAAAAATATGCCCAATACATGCCAATCAGTGCCCACAAATGAGCACTGACTGGCAACATTATGGATCAGTACAGACAAGTGATGCCCAGCAATGCCACCCATCAGTGTCCATCAGTGCCACCTCTCAGTGCCCATCCATGCCCATCAGTGCCCACCCATCAGTGACGATCAGTGCCCATCCATGCCACCTACAGTGCCACCCATAAGTACCCATCAGTGCCGCCTATGAGTGGCCATCAGTGCCGCCTATGAGTGGCCATCAGTGCCACATACCAGTGCTACCTATCAGTGCCCATCAGTGCCACCTCATCAGTGCCCATCGGTGCCGCCTTATCAGTGCACGTCAGTGCAGCCATATCAGTGCCCATCACTGAAGAAGAAAACTTACTTATTTACAAAAAAATTTAACAGAAACAAAGAAAAACTTTTTTTTTTCTAAATTTTCTGTCTTTTTTTATTTGTTGCGCAAAAAATCAAAATCGCAGAGGTGATTAAATACCATGAAAAGAAAGCTCTATTTGTGGGAACAAAATGATAAAAAACTAGTTTGGGTACAGTGTTGCATGACCGCGCAATTGTCATTCAAATTGCAACAGCACTGAAAGCTGAAAATTGGCTTGGGCAGGAAGGTGTATAAGTGCCTGGTATTTAAGTGTTTAAAAAAAAAAGTCCATCGGTCTACAACCGCTTTAAAGTGTATCAAACTCCAGCAGTAAAAAGTTAAATTTATTGTAGCTCACCAATCCTTAGATGTGCTTGTTTCTGCATAGACAGCAATTTAAGCCACTACAAAGCTGCAATTTTTTTTAATTATGCCCTTTCAAATGTATGATAAAAATCTTCTCCTAAAACAAGATGTTCACAAGCTGAAGCAGCACAGCTGTAAACACTGTGACATTCAGCTAAATCTGGACTACAGGTATAACAATTACAGTTTTAAATGTCTTTAAAAAAAAAGAACAAATCCAGTCAAATCAGAATTCTGGTGAAAAACGAGAAAAAATAAATGCCTAATAAATGGTCCCATAATTTTAGGTAACTTAGTTTTAGCCTGTACTGCAAGCCACTGAGGATATCTGATCTAAGACAATTGTGTTAACCACTGAAAAACAAAACGCTATCAAGTATCCGGTAAAGGAATGCCCTGCGAAAGACCATCCTTCAATTTCATAATGATGCTGTTATTAAATATTAACTAGTGCTAGGTACATTCAGAAGTTACATTGCTGACTTAAAAATGGGGTTTGTTATATACAATATACAGTTCATTGAGAACTACAAGCCATGTGCAGCAGTAGAAGATGGTAGTTGTATTTCATTCATTCACAGATCGCTGCAAATAACTGATGGGGCCATGTGGGCGGAGCCCCACACAGCAACGTTTTTTTTTTAAATAGTGACAACAGGTATGGGGAGAAGACCCCCGACCTGCTGTCACAGTGGGGGATAAGAGGAGCACAGGCAGGTCCCTTTTGGCAACATGTTACACCCTAAATACTGGTGTAACATGTTACCAAAGGTGAACTTATCCGTTAACCGCCTCCCATGCAGGGCTCATGTTCTGGGCCGACATCATATGACGGCGACCCATTCAAATGATGCATGCCCGTGATCGGAAGCGCACAGCACGGCAATGTCGGTGGCGGCATGTTCCCAGGTCATCAACATTGGTAAACAGCCAATGACCGCAGTTGTTTACCACGTGATCGGCCGTGATCCGTTCAAGGCCGATCACAAATGTAAACAAAGAGCGGTAACTGGCTGTTACCGGCTCTTCTCTCATCGCACACCATTTTCAGTGTGAGGGGAGAAAAGCCAGGATCAGTGAGTTACCGATCTGTGTCTGTTCTGTACTGCACCAAAGTACCTGAATAAAGGGAACCGGTCACATTGATCCATCAGCAGTGTATTTTCCTCATCAGTGACCATGAGCAGACACCTGTCACCCATCAGTAACTGTGAGCAGACACCTGTCACCCATCAGTGCCTATAAAGTGCACCTGTCACCCACCAGTGCCCATAAAGTGCACCTGAGTACCACCAGAGTACCCGTCACACAGCCACCATCAGCAGTCTAGTACCAGCCATGTCCAAAAAAGTTTACAGCAGTGAGGAGGCATTCCAGATCCTCTACAGGACTGATGAGAGCAGCGGGGAGTTCCCACGGTCAGATTCCGATTCCAATTCAGAGTTTGAACTGACTGAAAGCAGTGGATCGGCGACCCAATCGGAAGAAGAATGGGTCCCTCCTAAAAGGGTATTGCGTTCTTGAAACCAGCCAGCCACCAGCAATAGAATCCAGGATTAAATGCCCAGTACCAGCGCTGCAGTATCACCCCCAAGTACCAGTACAGGAATTTCAAATCTCCCAAGTACCAGCACTGGAGTGTGACATCCCCCAAGAGTCAGGGCCACTACATACCTCCCAGATGCTCTTGCTAACCCAACATGGCTGCCTTCCAACTAGGGATCAGCAAGCATTCCCCCTTTCACACAGTCAGGCCAATTTGGAACATATTCCTGAAATTGATTGTTTTTATATATATTTTTGCCTAATACTTTGTTTCAATTTATTGTGGACGAGACAAATCTATATGCCCAGCAGTATATTTCTAACAACCCCCAATCATCCTATGCCTGTCCTAATAATTGGAGAGATATGACTTTGGAAGAATTCAAATTGTTTATGGGCCTCACCCTTACCATGGGGCTTACAAAAAAAAAAATGAAGGACGTGCGTACTGGTCCACCAACCCCATTCACCACATGGCCATTTATTCTGCCGTAATGCCCAGGTCCCATTATGAGATGATTATGCGCTTCCTTCACTTCAGCAACAACACCCAGTGCCCCCCAAACTATGACAAATTATATACAATTCGCCCACTCGTAATTTTTTTTCCCCAAAGATTTGCTGAACTTTATGTCCCTGGTCAAAATATTTGTGTGGATGAGTCCCTGGTAAAATTTACCAGCTGTCTAGGAATAAAACAGTATATTCCTAGCAAAAGGGCCAAATATGGAGTCAAATTTTACAAACTATGTGAAAGAGCCACAGGATATCTGTATGCATTCCGCATATATGAAGGAAGAGATTCCCAGCTCCAGCCCCAAGTGCCCGGCCTACATGGGCACAACTATAAAAATCATATGGGACCTGGCATACCTACTGCTGCAAAAAGGTTATAACATATCTGGATAACTATTATACTAGCCTGCTCCTTTTCAGACACCTAAACCCTGCAAAATCCCTGGCCTGCGGGGAACCTCCAGAAAGAAAAGGAAGAGCTTCCCACAAGCTTTAGTATACAAAAAAAATGCAAAAGGGGGAACCACAGTCAAGGTTCACAGAAGACGCGGTCCCATTTAAAAACCAACACCGCCCCCAGAAATCCTTCACTCTGATGCTGTTTGCCGAGTTCATGAGCACCACTTCCCAAGCAGCATCTCACCATCTGACGCAGACGCCAAAAAAGATGTTGCGTATGCAGCAAAAGAGGGGTTTGAAGAGATACCAGCTATCATTGTCCCCAGTGTCCCTCCCAACCCGGCCTATGCTTTGGAGAATGCTTCCGATGTTATTACACATCCCTAAAATATTAGCCCATATTTGTAACCATTTCCCCATTTTCATCATCTGCGCTGACCATTTTCCATGCTTCCTCAAATAACCATGCCACTGCCTTCCACATGAACTGACCCTGGTCTGGTTTATTGACTATGCTTCTGCCTACCGCTTGGACTTATCTGTTGCACTGCTACTGTAGTACACAGGGGTCCCACATATGTGAGGGGCTGCAGAATTGTTTTTCTGGATGGAGAAAACAAATTTTCCCTAATACTCCTGTGCCCCTGTGCCCGGGTCTTACCTGACCGAGGCCCTCAGCCTGCTGCTGACTTACTGCTATCATGCCTCTACATGAACTGACCACACCTCTGCCTGCTACCTGTACTATGGAAATAATTAGCTGTAGCAAGAGGCAGTATGTTTATGAAGGGCTGGACAATACAATAATGAGTGCCTGCAGGTAACAGTGTACCAGGACCAATATTATGGCTGTGCTGACCATGTCTCTGCCTGGACAATTCCTTTGGACAAATGCTTTGGCTGTGCTGACAATATCCCTGTACTGACTACAGACAATATTCCTTGCCTGCCTGGATAATTACTTTTGTTATCACTAAGCACGTCCCTGCCTGTTGCCTGGACCAAAGGTTTTTTCTGTGGACAACTGGACTACTAAAACCACAGGTAATATTTTTTTGTTACCCTTCCCTCAATAGAATTTATTTTGGAGTATAATTCTTGGTATGTGGATGCTATGTTTTAGAAATATGAAGGGATTTCAAAAATGATAGGTTGTCAGGAAACTAGATGTGTAATTTATGCTCCTAGAATGCCTGAAGGTGCTACTTGAATGCTGGGCCTCTATATGGGGCCAGGCGGTGTAAAAGTCTCACACATGTGGTATCGCCATACTCAGGAAGAGTAGCAGAATGTATTTCGGGGTGCAATTTTTGCTATGTACATGCTATGTGTTAGAAGTATTGTATAAATGGACAACTTTTTGTAAAAAAAAAAAAAAAAATGCGGTTTTATTTTCTTTCCACATTTTCCAAAAACTTGTGGAACAAAATGACATGTTCAAAAGACTCATAGAATATACGTTGGGGTGTTTGCTTTCCAAACTGAGGTCATTTTGTGGGTGTTTTCATTGTCCTGGTGCTCCAGGGCCTTCAAAAGTGTGACAGGTCGTCATGACATTAGATGTGTAATTTATGCTCCTAGAACGCCTGAAGGTGCTACTTGAATGTTGGGCCTCTGTATGTGGCCAGGCTGTGTAAAAGTCTCACAGATGTGGTATTGTCATACTCAGGAGCAGAATGTATTTTGGGGGCAATTTTTGCTATGTACATGCTAAGGGTTTAGAAATATTGTATAAATGGACATCTTTGTGTAAAAAAATTAAAAAATGCGGCTTCATTTTCTTTCCACATTTTCCAAAAACTTGTGGAAAAAAAATGAAATGTTCAAAAGACTCATTATACATCGTAGAATATACTTTGGGGTGTTTGCTTTTCAAAATGGGGTCATTTTGTGGGCGTTGTTCTGGAGCTCCAGGGCCTTCAAAAGTGCAATAGGTCGTAATGACATTAGCTGTGTAATTTATGTCCCTAGAACACCTAATGGTGCTCCCTGCATGTTGGGCCTCTGTATGTGGTTAGGCTGTGTAAATGTCTCATACATGTGATATTGCCATACTCAGGAGGAGCAGCAGAATGTGTTTTGAGGTGTAGTTGCAAGTATGCATATGCCATGTGAGAAATAACCTGTTAATGTGACATTTTAATTTTGCAAAGAATTGTGGGAAAAAAATGACAACCTCAAAAATTCACCATGCATCTTACTAAATACCTTGGAATGTCTACTTTCCAAAAAGGGGTCATTTTGGGGGTATTTGTACTGTCCTAGCGTGTTAGTGTCTCAAGAAATGAGATAGGATGTCAGAACATCAGGTGTGATCAGGTGTGTCAATTTTCAATGATTGGCACCATAGCTTGTAGTCTCTATAACTTTCACAAAAACCAAATAATATACGCTGATTTGGGTTATTGTTACCAAAGATATGTAGCAGTATAAATTTTGGTCAAAATTTATGAAGAAAAATTACTAATTTGCAAAGTTTATAACAGAAAAAAAGAAAAATGCGTTCTTGTACACAATTTTGGGTCTTTTTTTATTTATAGCGCAAAAAAAAATAAAAAGACCCAGTAGCGATTAAATACCACCAAAAGAAAGCTCTATTTGTGTGAAAAAAAGGACACAAATTTCATATGGGTACAGTGTTGCATGACTAATTGTTATTTAAAATATGAGAGCACTGAAAGCTGAAAATTGACCTGGGTAGGAAGGCTGTGAAAGGGCCCTGTAGGCAAGTGGTTAAGGCAGCCATACATGGATTAAAATTTAGCCAGTTCAGCAGGAGTCAGGCGAATTTCAATCTGTGTGTGGGCAGGCTGGTTGTACAGAAGTCAATCTACCAATCGACTTCTCTACAACTCCTGTTGGGTTTTTATCAACCGGGGGAGTTTAGAAGTTCAAAAGTTTAGAAGTTCAAAAAACTTTTAGATATATTTTGTAGCGAACATTGTGTTCGCTACAAAATATTTCTAAAAGTGCAGGAACATGGCAAATCATAGTCACACACAAACGCACACTCTCAGGTTGAACTAGATGGACCAGTTTCTTTATTCAACCTTAACGACTACCTTTTTATATAACTTGGATTGTTACTTTAAAGCTAAACTTCAGGAATTAGACAAAATCTTCCCATGTAATGAGGACTCACCACACTGCAACTATAGATAAACTACAACAAAAGCAAAGAACAAATGTGCACAGACCTTTAACCCGGTACAACGCTACATCTGACAGCTAGAAGGGGAAAGTCACAAATGCAGTTGCACACACATCTACACTAGTAACACAACACTACATCACGCATTTCCCACTCTTCCATTTGTAGACTCCTCCACACATATAAATTAAAGAAATTGTTGTCATTGGCCCCAGAGATTGAATTCCTTGAAGAAGAAAAAAAAAGCTTTCTGAAGAATACTTAAAGTGAAGTTGAAGTGAAAGCATTTAACACAAGAACTGGAAGACAGCTCAGAAGAGTTGATGCACTTCACGCAGAGACAGAGATGGGATTACCTTTCCTTGATGCTTTCTTTATGGTGTCTTCTGAATGCTCTGAAGGTCTTTCCTTACTTCGGCGAAGACGTTTCTCTTTATATGTGCTGTCTTTGCTGCTAATAACAGGACTGGCTTCATGTGCTTTTCTGGGATCCTCACGGTGGCTTTGGTGTTTTTTAGGTGATGAAGTATTTGCCTGATGAACTTGATTAAACTTTGCCTGTCTGCGGTCTCCTTTCTCCCCTCTAGCAGGCAGAGGAGAAGTTTCTAAGTCACTGTTATGTCTAGATGGCCTCTGTCTATTTTTTCTTAAAGAACGATCAGAAACATCATCTGTATTTTTATATGCTCTTCCTTGATCATTTGACTTATGTTCTGTAGATTTTTGATATGAGTGTTTCGATCTCCCCTTTTTCTCTGTTCCATCCATGTTCCTTTGTTCTTGTTTATTCATGTAATTAGAGTGATCCCCATTCTGGTTTCCATGTGCTTGTTCACATTCTTCTGCAGTCTGATATGTGTAACTCACCTGACCTCTTCCTTCTGACTCACAGCCTTTACCAGCATAAGATTCATTGGATACGAATTCGGAGTGACAATGACGTCTGCGGGAACTGCCATTAAAGTTTGATTTCCCTTCAGTCTTGTTATGATCAGATGGCATATGATATGCATGCAAGGAAGACTCAGCTCCATTAGAATCCATGGGTGATTGAATAGAGTTAGCTCCATAGTTGTACTGCGACGTATCTTGAGGATTTTGTGCTTCCTCTTTCGTTTTATTAGCCTGAGCCATGTTACTTTCCTGATCCTCTGTACGTAACCCTTGCATCATACTTGTAACCTGCTCAGTGACTGAATCTGCCACAGTATAACTAACCCCTTCAACAGCACTCGCCAAGCCATCGACAGCAGTACTGAGAGCATTACTGAGAGTGTCTCCAATAGAAGACATAGATGGAAGGCCAATGCTTTGCTGAAAGCTCTTGAAAAATGCCATAGCTAAATGTGCCTCTTATTAAACTATAACAAAAATGCAGAAATATCTATAGTCCAGAATTCTCCAATGAATATACATGTGTGATTCGGATATTCAAACCTTTCTTGTTTGGCATAGCAATTCAGATGATTAGTATTTGCATATGTGGTTATGAAGCAGGTAAATATAGTTCTCTGTGATAACAATGACAGTGTGTAAGGATTAAGTTATAAAGTTATACAGTTTCACCCAGAAAAATTACATGGCACATAAAAACAAATCAAAGTAATGCATTTTAAATGCAAATTGCAGATAAGCAAAATCATTTTTACAATAGAATAATTTCTAGTTCCCTAGAGACAAACTCTTAATGTTCTTTACTGCTGAAGCTGGAAATGCTGCTAATCAACTAATGCAAGGATTAGCTAAACCACGGACCCAGAATTCTTTGTCTGCATCTTTCCTGCTTCAACATCATAGAGAGTTAGTGGCGAGCCATACTGTGTCTATACACATCCACACCACCACATCACCATGCCTGAGACATGAACAACAGAAAGAAAAAAATCCTGAAGCTTCACTAGGGTAGTTTTTTTTTCCTACTCCATATTCAGACCTACCCAGATAAAAAAAAAAAACAAAAAAACATTCTAATATGTATGTAGCATAAGGGCCAACTAAAACAACCTGTTCTAGGCCATTTAGGGCAAAATGACAGCCCACGCCACCAAGCTATACTCACCAATCCATGCAACCCCATTCCATCTGAGCCCTTGCTCCATTTCTCCAATGGTACAGGGCTTCTAAGCATGTGGAAACATATGGCCTCCCACTCATGTGACAATGCTCAGGCCTCAGCAGCCAATCATAAGGCCCGAACACCATGTATGGAGCAGTAATGACATCATCCACCTAGGTAAACTCCGACACTAAGGTTTACACAGGGTGGACACTTGCAGTGGGAATGTCGTGGAGTAGATTGGATTGGTGGCTGTACCTTGCTGGGGGGCTTGAACACACTGGGACAAGTAGACATGGTCACAAATTGAGCGCTGGTGATTGTAGCACTAGGCAAGGATGTGTCAGACATCTGAAGTTTCGGACTGCTGCGCTCTTTGTTGGAGCATCAGCCCACGTTTCTAGTGTTTTGCTTACATAGGACATTATTTTAATCCTTGTTTTAGCTAATAGTAATATAAAAAAAAAATAAAACGAAAGAAGCCCACACTTACTGTATTATACTAATAATATAGGAAGATTTTTTTGGCATTGGCATTTTTTACTAATAACCACTTATAACCACAAATATTGATTTTGTGCTAGCCTGGAATATATCAATATGTCTCCTGGGGAAAAAAATGGAAAATTTGACTTGCCTGTAAATTCCCTATCGTGGAATACACTTCAAGACACAGGGCTTGTGTTCTTTTTTGTATTCTTTTTTTTTTAAACCATTCTTTTCAAGCAATTATGTGTGCCCAGAGAAAACAAAGAGGAGGGGTCTGTTTCCTGTACTTTACACCAAGTTAATGAATTTACCGGCAAGTCAAAATTCTCATTATCCTAATTGTACAGTACAGGACACAGAGCTTGTATTCATAGACCATGTGACATTCCAAAGCAATAAACTGAACGGTGGGCAACAACATAGCAAACTGAACTGCCAACAGGCCCAAAAATACCCAGGGTTAAGGAACCCGAAAACACTCAGATGCTTAAAGCATCTTGCGGGGAAGCTCGCATCAGTTTAGGCTTGAATGTACACCTGGTAAAACCTAGAGAACATGTACACAGTGGACCAGATGGCAGCCCTGCAAATCTGGGATACAGATGCTTGATGCTGGAAAGCCCAAGAGATACCAACAGACCTGGTAGAATGAGCTCCGATAGGGAAAGAGGGAACCCTTTCCTTAAGGGCACAGGCTCTGACAATAAATTGTCTGATCCATCTGGCAATGTTGGAGTGGGAGGCCAGATGTCTGCTAAATTTGCCTGCAGGTGAGACAAAAAGGGACTCAGTTTTGTGAACAGAAGCGAAGGCTGCCAGGAATACCCTGAGGGCCCTGACAACATCCAAGCAGTGTAGGGAAATTTCCTTGGCGCATCTTGGAGCAGCACAAAGGGAAGTGAGGGCAATATCCTCATTCACGTGGAAAGAAGAGACAGCCATGGGTAGAATAGAAGGTCTTGGTCTCAAGACCACATTGTCCCTGTGAAATACAAGAAAAAGATCTTTACAAGAAAGGGCTACCAGGTCAGAAACACTAGCAGATGTAATAGCCACTCTGAAAGAAAGCAAAGGATGCATGTGAGGTCTCTCAAAGGGTTTCCCTAATCAGCTCAAAAGGAAAGTCTCTGAAGCAGTGTTAATTTTGGCATCAAATTTTGATTTCGTTTTGGTTATAGTCTTTTGACTAAAATGTTATTTTAGTTTTAGGTTTAGTTATATTTTAGTCGACTAAAATTACCTGTACATTTTAGTTGAATAAATAATTTTAGTCAACTAAAGTCTAATGTGTTTAGTTAAATTGTAATGCATTATTTAAACATTTTTATAGAATTTCCAAACTCATTATATACTCCTGGAGTAAAAAAAAAAATTAAATATCATGTTCTTATTTATGGTATTAAGGTTTGAACAAACTCACAGATACAGATTTAGCCACTCTAGACAGTCTGAGGAGGTCTGTAATGCTGCACAGTGCTCTGGACAGTGCTCTGTCTGAGGAGGCCTGTAATGCTGCACAGTGCTCTGAACAGTTGTCATAGGAGGCCTGTAATGCTGCACAGTGCTCTGAACAGTGGTCTGAGAAGGCCTTAAATGCCACGCACAGTTCTCTGGACGGTGGCTGTAATGCTACACAGTTCTCTGAACGGTGGTCTGAGGAGGCCTGTAATGCTGCACAGTGCTCTGGATTGTGGTATGAGAGAGGCCTGTAATGCTGTACAGTGCTGGATGGTGGTCTCAGGTCTGAGGGATGGTCTATAATGTACAGTGCTCTGGATGCCAGTGGTCAAAGGAGGCCTGTAATGCACACAGTGCTCTGGACGGTGGTCTGACTCTGAGAGGCCTGTAATGCTGCACAGTTTCGGATAGTGGTCTGAGGGGAGGCCTGTAATTGTAATGTACACACTCACGGTGATCTCTGGTCTGGATGGTCGTCATCAGGAGTGGGACTCTCGTCGGGAGGTCTGGTGCACAGTGCTGCTCTGGATGATCGTCTGAGGACTCGAACACCTGTAATGCTGGCGGCAAAGCCTGCTAACTGCTGCTAAGTGGAGCACACTACGGACTGGAGTTGCTTGCTTGCTGGGAGCAGAAGCAGGCAGATCTCCGTGGAAACTAGACATTCACAAGGGTAAACATCCCTGCCTCATAATTTTGTTTTTTTGCATTCGTTGACTAAAATGTAATTGATTTTCATCATAGTTTTTGTAAGTGGACAGAAATGTGGTGCACTTTTGTTTTGTTTTCGTCACTGTAAAAAGACCTCTGATGAAAATTTTGACAAAAATCTTTTCGTTGAGGAAATTAACACTGCTCTGAAGTACAGAGTGTATGAGGTTAAGATCCCAAAGTGACGCAGAGGGCTGAATTGAGGGATTTATACAAGCAACTCCCTGAAGTCTTGATTAAGGATTGCAAAGGGTTCTGGAAAAAATAGATAAACCTGTTCCTTAACCACTTGCGGCCTGACCACCTTACATTTACCGTGGCAGGGCGGCCACTCTACCCAAGATCACGTACCTAGTACGTGATCTGACACTTTGGGTCTGGAGCGCGCACCGATGGGGACCGGCTCCTGCTGTGATCACACACAGCGGGAGCCCAGCGGCGGGTACCGGGGACTCGATGTCCGCCGGCACCCGCTGATAACACAGGACAAAGGCAGAACGACAATCTGCCTATGTAAACAAGGCAGATTGTTCTGTCAGTAGGGAAGGTATTGATCCTGTGCTTCTTAGTCAAAGCACCTCCCCCACAGTGAGTTAGAACAACCTAGACACACAGTTAACCCTTTGATCGCCCCAGATGTTAACCCCTTCCCTGCCAGTGTCATTAGTACAGTGACAGGGCAATTTTTTTTTAAATGGATCCCTGTATTAGTGTCACTGGTCCCCAAAAAGCGTCAAAAGTGTCAGGTGTCCGATTTGTCCGCCACAATATCGCAGTTCCACTATAAGTCACTGATTGCCACCATTACTAGTAAAAAAATAAAAATAAATAAAAATATCGCATAGCTTGTAGACGCTATACCTTTTGTGCACACCAATCAATATACGCTTATTGGGATTTTATTTTACCAAAAATATGTAGCAGAATACATATTGGCTTAAATTGGTGAAGAAATTAGATTTAAAAAAATAAATTTATTGGGTATGTTTTATCTCAGAAAGTAAAAAATATTTTTTTGTTTTTTTTTCAAAATTGTCGTTTTTTTTTGTTTGTTTATAGCACAAACATTAAAAACTGCAGATGTGATCCAAATACCAACAAAAGAAAGGTATGTTTGTGGGGAAAAATTACAAAAAACTTATTTAGGTACAGTGTCGCACGACTGCACAATTCCCCCCTTAATGACCAGGCCATTTTTTGCGATAAGGCACTGCGTCGCTTTAACTGACGCACGGGCCTTAGGCCCCTTTCACACTGGGGCGGGAGGTGCGTCGGCGGTAAAGCGCCGCTATTATTAGCAGGGCTTTACCGCTGTTTTAGCGGCGGTAATCGGCCGCTAGCGGGGGTGGTTTTACCCCCGCTTGCGGCCCGAGAAAGGGTTAAAAACCACCGCAAAGCGCCTCTGCAGAGGCACTTTGCCGGCACTATAGACGCGCTGCCCCATTGATTTCAGTGGGCAGGAGCGGTGAAGGAGCGGTGTATACACCGCTCCTTTACCGATCCGAAGATGCTGCTAGCAGGACTTTTTTTCCCGTCCTGCTAGCGCACCACTCCAGTCACTGGAGACACAGCAGCGGCTGTTCATTATCAGAGAAAAGGCATATATCAGCCTGAATAAAGTGCAAGGCATATATCATCCTGGATGAACTGCAAGGAATTACCAGGACATCTATCATGAAGGAGAGGATCATAAGATCTATCCACCTAAACTGACAGGCCAGGCAAGGAGAGCATTAATCAGAGAAGCAGCCAAGATCCCCATGGTAACTCTGAAGGAGCTGCAGAGATCCACAGCTCAGGTGGGAGAATCTGTCCACAGGACAACTATTAGTCGTGTGCTCCACAAATCTGGCCTTTGTGGAAGAGTGGCAAGAAGAAAGCCATTGTTGAAAGAAAGCCATAAAAAGTCCCATTTGCAGTTTGTGAGAAGCCATGTGGGGGACACAGCAAACAGGTGATGCTCTGGTCAGAGGGGACCAAAATTGAACTTTTAGGCCTAAAAGCATCTCCCTGAACACACCACTCCCACCGTGAAATATGGTGGTGGCAGCATCATGTTGTGGGGATGCTTTTCTTCAGCAGGGACAGGGAGGCTGGTCAGAGTTAATGGGAAGCTAGTTGGAGCCAAATATAGGGCAATCTTTGAAGAAAAACCTTTTAGAGTCTGCAAAAGACTTGAGACTGGGGTGGAGGTTCACCTTCAAGCGGGACAACGACTTTAAAAACATACAGCCAGAGCTACAATGAAATGGTTTAGATCAAAGCATATTCATGTGTTAGAATGGCCCAGTCAAAGTACAGACCTAAATCCAATTCAGAATCTGAGGCAAGACTTGAAAATTGCTGTTCACAGATGCGCTCCATCCAATCTGACAGAGCTTGAGCTATTTTGCAAAGAAAAATGGGCATAAATTCCCTCTCTAGATGTTCAAAGCTGGTAGACATATACCCAAAAAGACTTGCAGCTGTAATTGCAGTGAAAGGTGGTTCTAAAAAGTATTGACTCAGGGGGCTGAATAAATACATATTTATTTGTAAAAAATCTTGAAAACCATTTATAATTTTCCTTCCACTTCACAATTATGTGCCACTTTGTGTTGGTCTATCATATAAAATCCAAATAAAATACATTTATGGTTTTGGTTGTAACATGGCAAAATGTGGAAAATGTCAAGGGGTATGAATACTTTTTCAAGGCACTGTATAACACTCAGGGTTACAGAACTGGAAACTGCTAGATAGTCTAGGGCAGTATTTCCAGTCCTCAAGGCACCCCAACAGATCATGTTTTCAGGATTTCCCTCAGATGAAACGGCTGTGGTAATTACTAAGGCAGTGAAACTGATCAAATCACCTATGCAAAATAACGGAAAACCTGAAAACATGACCTGTTGGGGCGCCTTGAGGAGAGCTGAGAAACACTGGTCTAGGGCAGTGATGGCAAACTTTGGCACCCCAGGTGTTTTGGAACTACATTTCCCATGATGCTCAACTACACTGCAGAGTGCATGAGCATCATGGGAAATGTAGTTCCAAAACTTCTGGGGTGCCACAGTTCGCCATCACTGGTCTAGGGCAATAAACAATCAGATAGTGATAAAAGAGGAAAAAGAAAACATAAATGGTTTAAAATTAAAAGGTTTCTCCAAAAGCAGAAGAGGCCCAACACCTAAAGACACTACCACTACTACTACTACTACTACTAAAAAAACTGGAGGCTCAAGGAGCGCGTGGGGTTATTAGTGAGTAAGTATTTTGCCAGTATCCATTCATTTGATGGTAGCCTGTATATATACCATGGTCTTCAAATACAAGCTCTGTGTCCTGTACTGTACGATTAGGATAATAAAATAATGGTGTACTTCATAGTAATAATGAACATTTTAATGTATGTTCCCATACAGAGCAACAGCATTAAACACATTCCCCTTTTCTATGGAATACCATTTTTATCAGCCTACTTGCTACAGCCCTGTAATGACTTACAAATTGTGACATATTTGTACCATTTTTTTTAAGTGTTTGTATGTACAATTATTTTAAAATGTGCTACCAAGAATGACTCGAAAGACTAAAAAGTGTGATTAAATGTTTGAGATGATATCAAATGTAACTTAGCATAACTTAGGAAGCTAAAGAATTTTTAGTCAGGTTGAGACAGATCATCTCTCAGTAGAAAGTACACTCTTCTTAGCTAGAACTCACTGTAAACAAGAACAATTTTGTTGCAACAGAAAATTTAACCAAAATGTTGAGGTCCACCAAAAACCAAATTTAGCCTTTGCAGGCTAGAACTGGCATTGGATAGGTACCAATACAAGCGAAGCACAGAGATGCACATGATCAAGAGCACCAGTTACTATTTGAAGCAGACCTACACACTAAAAATTAAATATGAACTGCTGTAAAAAGACAAATTTGTTGTAGACAAATCAACCTAAGGGTCAGTTCACACAAAACAAAGAGTAATTTGTGAATATAGTACACATGCAAAGTATCCACAGACCCTGGATTGTAGGCTTGCTCCTTCAGCTGGCAAGCTTTCAACCTCACTGTGCATTCTCAGTTTTGTAGCAAGCAATGCAAAGTAACCAAGGAAAGGAAGGGAGGGTGTCATGTGTCTTGTACTGTATTGCAAGCTATGGAAATTACAGCGAAGTCAAAATTCCTCTAATCTTCATTGTAGAGTACAGGACACAGGCAAAGTATTCATAGACCCTGGGATGCCACAAAGCAATGAATGAGAAGGGTGGGCAATGCCTAGGCAAACAGAACTGTGCTAAAAGGCCAAACAACAACAAGGCTCAACTTCACAGTGCCCAGGAAACTCCCAGTGATCTGCTGGAATGGGCATGTAAAAATGCAGGAGATTTGTCCGTGAGAGATTGTAAGCTCTAGAGATCAGATTTCTTATGCATCTTGCGATGGTGGACTTGAAAGTAGGGTGTCCCTTGTGAGGTCCAGAGGACAGGACAAATAAAGAACCTGTCTGATTGATACTGTAGCTTTGGGGTAGACTCTAGTGGCTTTGACTATGTCCAGGTAATGAACAGAAATTTCCTTTGGATGCTTTGGAGCAGGGAAACTGGATGATAGACTATGTCCTAATTGACGTGGAAGATGAACACCACCTTTGATGAAAGGATAGACGTAGGCATAAGACAACCTTATCTTTGTGAAGTATGAGGTTATAAGAGAGAGCTGCCAACTTAGAGACACATCTGACAGACATGATAGCGACCAAAAAGGGTACTTTGCAGGAGGGGTCATCTAAGTGAATATCCTTGATGGTTCAAACAGTGGTTTCTGTAGGGCAGAGAAAACCAAGTTGAGATCCCACGAAGCACAGGGTGCTGCAATAACGGCTTAATGCGAGATACACCTTGAAGAAAACATTCAAGGGAGAGCAAAGCCAGAGGTCTTTAAAAAAAAGATTGGCAAGGTTGAAACCTGTCATTTCAGAGTGCTTAAGGCAAAGTTCTGGTCAAGACCTGGTTGTACAAAGGCAAAAATGCGAGACACAGAGTAATCTCTGGGATTGAAGTGCCTTTGTTCATACCAGACAAAGAAGGATTTCCAGGTACTATAGTGGATCTTCCTGGAAGTGGCTTTCCTGGAAGAGGGCCCTTGCTTTCAGCAAGGTGGTAATAACAGACTCAGAGACCCCTCTATATTTTAAAATATGGGCTTCAACACTCGTGCCATTGAAACCAGAGACTGAGAAGCAAGATAAAATAGAGGGCCCTGAGAAAGCAGATTTGACTTGGTAGGAAGAGGCCAGAAGATAGAAGTCTGAGTATGCCTTTGTACCAGGTTCCTCTAGGACTTTTCACTACAATGAGAATCACCATTTTCCTCTCTTGCTCTTTTTTTTTGCTGTTGAATCTGAGGGCTATAATGTCTACATTCACAGTCCCCCATTTCTGACATATCAGATTGAAGATGTCTGGGTGAAAGACCCATTCCCCGGCTGTAGTGACTGAGGTAGTCTACTTTTTGTCTACTCTTGAGATGTGGACTACAGAGATCGATCGGTGGACAGTGAATTTCCATCCATGTCATTATCGTTTGCTTCCTTCAAGGCTGCAAGACTCCTGGTGCCCCCTTGGTGGTTAGCGCAAGCCACATCCTATTGTATTGCCTGACTGCACCCTAACTGGGTGTGCTTGCAGAACGGGGGTTCGGTGTTGCAGAGCCATCCAAACTGCTCTGAATGGCAATGAGTTGTATCGCTCCTTCTAATACCAAGGACTGCTGCATTGCTTTCTACCACATTAAGATTTTTGGAAAATAATCTGACTATTTCAAAAATATTCGCCCGTATATTTTTCTTTGCAGCCTTCATTGTTTGCTGCATTCATTGGAGATTATGGCTGGGTTATGCAATTAAATTGCAACCGGACATCCTTCTGTGGGCCCTTTCGGTCAGTGCATTTGGGGTGGATCAGTGTTGATGGAGCTGGACCCACTTTCCACCTTCTGGTTCTTTTGATATAGGGGTGGTGGATCCGCGTCATTTGTGTCGCCGTTGCTTCAGCAGTGAGATCCTTTTGGTGACCCTCTTTCTGGTGTGATCCTGTTCCATGACTTTCCCCTGATGAAGGGACGCCTTTATAGTCTCGAAACACGTCGGGACATCTGGACAACTGTCATGTAGTCTGGACAACTGTCATGTATCATTACCATCTATACCATTGCTTTTAGGGGTTTTGTATATTTTGGTATTTTTTGTAATATGTATATTGTGTTTTTTAAGTATATTGTGAATTTCAATAAATCTTTTTAATATTTATGTTTTCTTGTGGTTGCCGTCCCATATATTCGGGGGTACCCTCTTTATATTGTACTTGAGGGATGTTGGCAACCTTTTTGGTCCAGCTGAATGTTCATCACTCTTTAGCAAACTGCTCTGAGCTCCTGGATGTTGATAGGGAGCTTGGTTCTGGAACAATCCTCCCCAACCTGAAACACTGGCGTTTGTTGTTATCACTTTCCATTGAAAGGGAATGAAAGACTTCCCTATTATTAAAGTTGGCCTGAAGATCCACAAAGCTAGGTAATGCCTTGCTTGGCTGGACAGGAGCAATGGTAGATCGAGCAAAGCAGCATGCTTGTTCCAGGTCGAAAAGATGTTGTGTTGGAGGGATCTTTAATGAAATCGGGCAAATGGTACAGCCTTAAAGGCAGTTATCATGAGGCCTGAAATTGTCATGGAGAATCTCATTGTCGAATGTCTCTTTGACCTCAATTTTTAAACATGGGCACTAAGAGAAAGATATTTTCTTTTCTGGGAGGAAAATCTTTGTTTGGGATAGGTCCAGGACCAGATCCAAGTATTCCAGTCAAAGAGAAGGCTGGATAGCAGATTTTGATCACCCAACAAAAAGCCTAGAGCATCTTAATTGTCCTGTGGACATTTGCCGACAACTGGAAGGGAGCTGAGTCCTTTAGAAGAATGATGACTAGATAACCTGTGGCCTGGATGTCATGAATTCTGAGGAGGGCAAAAAGAGGCTCTAAGACCTTTGTGAATACTCTGGGAGCAGAGAAAAGGCCAAAGGGTAGTGTGGAAAACAGAAAGCAATTTTCTGTTACTGCAAAGTGCTGATAGAGGGGATAAATATGAACATGCAGATAGGCATCTTGGATGTCTACAGTTGCCCTGTATTCCCCTGGTCTCAGACAGGCAATTGCCGACCTTGTGGATTACACGCAAAATTTTGGAGTTTGAAGGTATTTGTTATAGGATCTTACGTCAAGAATAGGACTAATACCCCCACTGGGCTTTGGTAGTGTGAAGTTGTTTGATCAAAGTCCTCTGAACACGTCTTGTGGGGGTCCTGGCATAACTTCTCCCTGGACAACAAAAAATGGTTCTGGGCATTTTGCAAATCCTTGAACAGTCCTTGTCCTTGAACAGTCTTTGGTTGATTAGAGAGAGTTTTGAACTCTATTTTGTACCCCCTTGAAACCATTGATTGAACCCACAGGTCTGAGATGTCTGTGACTCAGAGAGAGACAAAATGTAACAGATGTCCCCCCCCTCTTAGGAGTGAGGTCGCCCTTTCACTGGGAACAGGCCTTTGTGGAAGACTTGCTTGGCTTTGTGGCCCAAGTTCTTGAGCCGAAAGGAAGGGTTGAACTTGCGTTTGGAAGTTAAAGCCTGGGTAGAGCACTTAGGTGCTATATTTTACAGGGTTGAAGGCTCCTGAGAAGGGGGGTTTGGGATCTTCTACCCTCCTGTAACATCTTTTATGAATTGGTCAAGTGCCTCCCTAAACGGACATTTTCCTTGAAAAGGCTCATGTGCGATGCATCTTTTACAGGCAACTTTAGCTGTCAAGGCTTTTAGGGCCATTCTGTTAATTTATCTCATAAAATATTTTAGGGTGTGCATACAAAAAGTAGAGCAGAAGGTAACTGTTGAAAGTTAAGTTCACTTAAATTAAAAAAAAAAAAAAAATGCACATTTTTTGCAGGTAATCTAATCACACAGCTTTCGAGTGACGAACAGGACAGTTCATCCTATGTTATCCAATCAGACAAGCACAAAATCTTTTCTCGTACGATACCAGATTGTACGATTTTCATTTAATCAGTACAAATGTTGTTCAAAAATACAATACAAATACACTACAACACATTACATTACTTCCCAATTTTTACTAATCTTTATTTTGTTGTACCAGAATTTTCGTAACTTTAGTCAACTCTTCATTTTCGATATGAGATTAGCATGCAAAAAAAAAAGGGATGATCATTCGTCCTATAATTTCATCGTGTGTACCAGGCATTATCCTTTAAAGCACAATCCTGGAATACAGGGTTTGACATACTGAAATTGCGAGAGCTAGTTGCAGGGCTGGACCTGTCGAAGTAAAGACAGCCTTTAGGAGCGTCTCAAACTTTCTATCTGCATAATCTTTGAACGAAGAAGCCTTTTGAATAGGTACAGTGAGATGTTTGCTTAAGACCGAAAAAAAAACACTGTTTAGTGAACTCTTTTTTCAACTGGACAGAGTTCGGCAAAGATTTCGGAGTAATGAAATTCCTTCTGAGAATCCAATCATCCTAGATTGCACATTCTATCTGTTTATAAACAGGAAATATCTTTGAGAGTTTTACAGGTCTCTTTGTACCCAAAGGGGCTTAGAGACACACCGGAAAATCAAGCTGAACAATGCCAAGGCATTTGAGGACAGCAGCAGTGAGCTTTTCCATGTCAGCAAGCATGTTGCATGAAGCTCCCTCTTCAATAATGTGGCAATCTTGGGAAGAAAAAGCTTCTGCAGCCTTCTCCAATACTGCCTCAATGTCCTCTTCATTCTCTTCTGCGTCTCGGCTCGGCTAAGGCAGACATATCGGGATCCATCTCAGGTAAAAAAATAGTAGTAGGAAAAGAGGAGTTTTTGATCCCTGAACAAACATGGCTGTATTACAGGTTTTATGTGTTCAAGTAATTGTGACATAGATTCAGAAAATTCTGCTTTGGTCAGGTAGGTCGCTTGTTGCATGTCTGAAATAAATTTAGAATCAGATGCAGATTGCGGCTCTTGCTTCAGCTAAAGGAGCGCATAGTCACTCTGAGATTGAGTGTTGTGCAGGCCTTCGGCAAAGTAACTGTTCACCTGTGGTTTTGCAATGGCTCATTTTTACCCAGTCTCCACCATGGCTACATGAGAGGGTATTCTCCTGTGGGCTTCTCATAGAGTAGAGTGAGAAATAAAGGGTAAGTGTATGCAGAAGGAGAACGCAGCAACTCAGGCTGGAGTTGGGCTTTAACAAAATCTCAGGTATCCAGATACCATCTCCTTTTTTTAGCAGCAGTAATATATCAAGTTTTGAACTGGCATCCTTAGCTCTTCTTTCCTTTTTCCATCTATTTCTATCAGGAATCCAGCAGGGGGCATGTAACACCACTATTCAGCAGAAATACATGCATCTTTGCCAACGATAGGGCTGATTAACTAAAGAAGTCGAGAATCTTCACTCAAAACATTCTGTAAATATTAATTTTAATTATTCAATCATATAAGAAGCATCTGCACATGAGGCAGTTATTGACAGTGAACAGGAGTACATCCAGTATGCTGGAAGTACATAATCACTAAAGGGTGGAATGAATATGGGTGAAATTATTTTGCATGTCTTATTTCAATAGAATCCATTTCACTAAACTTAGCACTGTAATGAGTGAATCTTTTGCTGAAGCAAAATGGATGCACACAAAGATTCACCTGTGAATTAACATGCATTAAATGCAAATGTGCCATGCAGATTTTGAGGCTTTATCAATAACTAGTTTCAGGTGTTAGTGTGTTAGTGTTAAAGTTGTTTATTCCATTTATTCTAACTTACATTATTTTGGTAGGTAAAACAGAATACTCGTGTTTACAAATGGGTCTTGCTGCATCAGTGGCCAGTAATCACCCATCAGGAACACTATTCTCCCTGTTTTTCCTTGTTTTGCAACCTTTCTAGCATTTACAAAAATTAAAATGAGAGAAGGAGCGCTCATGACTTTGTGTTATGCTAGTGCATTCAAACACTTCCCTGAAACGGCCAATAAGTTGCACTGTTTTGTTTACACATGCAAACTTTAGACTTTGAAGTTCAGTGACTTTAAAGCCCTTACCTTTAGACCCCTTTCACATTGGAGCGTTTTCAGGCGCTTTAGCGCTAAAAATAGCACCTGTAAAAGCGCCTGAAAAATGCCTCATCTGCAGTCCCAGTGTGAAAGCCCAAGTGCTTTGACACTGGGGCGGTGCATTTGCAGGTCCTTAGAAAAAGTCCTACAAGCAGTTACTTTGGGGTGATTTGGGAGCGGTGTATACATCGCTCCCAAACTGCCCCTGAACCATTGGAATGCATGGGCAGCACTGCCGAAGCGCCTGCAAAGCGTTTCGGCAGCGGTGATACACGGGCGCTTTTAACCTGTTTTAACCCCTTCTAGGGGGTTAAAAGCGCCCCGCTCCCGCCCAAATAGCAGCGCCAAAGCGGCGCTATACCACTACCGCCCCCACCGCCTCAGTGTGAAAGGGCTCTTAGGACTACGCTATCCTAAGAAGTGGGTGATTGAAGCTGTCAATGAGTTTCTGTGACCCTCCGGCTATATGCTACTTTAAGGACAGCCACATCATTCAGATGAAAACCTAACTGGTGTTTCAATACCCCAGATTTGTTACCTGCCAGCGGTCAGAGAATGGCTTCTTACATCTGTGTATTCACCAACAGATACAGTAAGTATCATGAAGATGGATTGCCTTTAAATGTTGAACATATATCTCCCATCTCCGATTACCTCCTGTCCTGGAGATAACACAAGAAGTAACAGTAAATACTGTATTTATAAAGCTGTCCTGGGAACAGGTGCCCCCATTGCAAGAATTACCCTCACTTCTTGTTCTGGTGACAACTGTAAAATTTTGGATTTCCTATATCCAGGGGAATCTCCCTGGTGGACACACAGACAGCAATAACAACTTTACAGGATATTCAATTCTTTCCAACCCTGTAAAACATTAAAACATAAAATAATTGGCTACACATACGCTTAAAGAACACCTAGTTTAACCATTTCACTCCCACAAGGTAAGGCATACGCCAGCTGCAGCATAGCACTGTAAACAGACTCTAAATGGCTATAGCCTGTCTGTTTACATTTCATCAGCCATTGGTCTGCTCTTTAGTGGACATGATGGACAGCCATGGGGCATGTCAGCAGCAAGAGTGGAGAAAGATTAGTGAACATTAGTTTGCTTATTGTCCCTCTGATGAATGAAGCCAGAAGCGACAAGTTTTTAATTACTTTTGGCTCTGGAGCTGTCATTCTACGGCCTCTGCTGCCAGAGAAAAAGCTAGACAAGCACAATATGTGCTTCTTTAGCTTTAACCACTTCAACCCCAGAGGGTTTTACCCCCTTAATGACCATTTTTTGCGATACGGCACTGTGTTACTTTAACTGACAATTGCGCGATTGTGCGACACTGTACCCAAACAAAATTGTTATCTTTTTTTCCCACAAATAGAGCTTTTTGGTGGTAATTGATCACCTCTGCGGTTATTATTTTTTGCACTATAAACAAAAAAAGACAAACAATTGTGAAAAAAACACATTATTTTGTACTTTCTGTTATAATAAATATCCAAAAAAATAATTTAACAAATGTCTTCATCAGTTTAGGCCAATATATATCCTTCTACACTTTTTGGTTAAAAAAAAAAAAAAGCGCAATAAGCGTATATTGATTGGTTTGTGCAAAAGTTAAATATTTATTACTTTCTGCTATAAAACACCTCCAATAAATAAAATGTAAAAAATCTTCATTAATTTAGGCCAATGTGTATTCTGCTACATATTTTTGGTAAAAAAGATCCCAATAAGCATATATTGATTGGTTTGCACAAAAGTTACCGCGTCTACAAACTATAGGATGTTTTTATGGCATTTTTATTTTTTTTACTAGTAATGGCGGCCATCAGTGATTTTTAGCGGGATTGCGACATTGCAGCGGACAAATCGGACACTGACACTTTTGACACTTTTTGGGAACCAGTAACATTATTACAGTGATCAGTGCAAAAAATATGCACCGTTACTGTACTAATTACACTGGCAGGGAAGGGGTAAACATCAGGGGCGATCAAAGGGTTAAGTGTGTCCCTAGGGGGTGCTTGCTAACTGTGTGGGGGTTGCTCTGACTGGGTGAAGATAGAGATCGGTGTTCCTGCTTAGCAGGAACACCGATCTCTATCTTCCTCCTGTCAGAACGGCGATCTGCCTTGTTTACATAGGCAGATTGCCGTTCTGCCTCTCTCGTGAACAATCGCGGGTGGTCGGCAAAGGCTTTTAAACACAACATATGAACATTATTGTGTACCATATTTTGTTTCACATAAACGTGCAATTTTAACACATGACATATTTGGTATCCATTTACTCATCACAACCCCATTTTTTATATTTTCCCAAATAATCTGGTCTTTAAATTAATTAGAGTGTTTTTATTACTGAAAATATGGGTTTAATAAACAGTTGCGTTAATATCATATGACATTAAACACTGCATAACGCAGGGTCTCTGCATTACAGAAAATATGTTTTATGTGTTTTAAAGAATTCCAGGCATGGTATATTTTTACATAGTTACATTGGTCCAGCTTGGAAATGTAACTATGCATATACCATAATTTAAAACACACAACAACAAAAAAATCACTGTTCCAAAGGTAAAAGAAACAGTACAGATGAGCTGCCAGCACACCACACAAAAGGATAAACTATACAATTAAAATGCTTAAATAAAAAAGTGCAGCGCTTACAAGTGAAATTAAAAAATATAATCTTCAATTTTCTGCAGATTTTCCCATTTACAACTCATTGACCAGTATATTGAGGGCTCAGGAATCAGTTGGCTGTGGTTTCTCCTGGCCCACCCTCCAATCACTTTGGGAGGATGGTCGGTGCCCTGCCTCCACCCCGGTTGAGACGGTTATATCTCACACCCTAACAGATCCCATTGCTGGCGACTCTCCTTGACTTTTGGGCTATTTTGTAAGTAGCTTCTTTATTCAAAGTAGACAATGGACATTTCTGATACGATTTTCTCTATTAGCTGGAGGTTCCACATGTATCAATATTTATGATATTCCTTTGTTTTTCTCAGTTAAATTATGCATCCCACCCCTGATGACTAGCAAGAAACCAAGAAACGCGTCGGGTTCGCAAACTAAGGATGCCCTATCAAGCCTAAATCATATCCCTGACATTTATCAATTTTTTATCGAGTTTTCTCATTTCATGCGATTTTGTGATTTTGATTGGCGATTTTAATTCATGTATTTCTGTTATGAATTGCATATATGTATGTCCATTGATTTGTTTTACACTACTGAGTCTTCAATGATTGTTACTGCTAAATATGCTTATATATCAATTCATGCGACTATGTCTGTATCTATACTACTTTATTGGTACTGTATGCATCAAAATCATGGACTTGACTATAAATTAAATCCAATCATTTTACCTACTCACATGTATTCATTATTATTATACTTTCAATTGACATGCTTCATTTAAAGTCCCACTTGCCCCTCTCTTTTTCTTATATAAAAAATATAATCATTGAAATAACACAAAAGTCCAGAGTGTCATCAGTGAGTAACTTCTAACAGTGAATTCATATTAAAGGATAAGTTCACAAAAAAATAAAAATAAAATAATAATAATAAACACTTTTTTTTCCAGGAAAAAAAAAATGCATTAATTATTTTTTTTCGTTAGGGACTGTAAAGCATTGCACCCAATCAGCAGATCATGGGGTGAGTGGTGTGTTGGCTGGTGTATTTGTAACATGTTACAAAAGGTGAACTTATACTGTAAGAAAGTGACAATGCCAAGAAAAGTGTAATCTTCCTCTTCAAGCTATTCAGCTATTCAAGCTATTCAGTAAGAATAACCAGACACCACGTGTGCTCCCCAACCACTCTGAGGCTTACCAGGGAGATTGTGGCCCTCATGAAAAGTTTACTAAAAACTTGTGGTTTCCATTAACACAGACCACTACAGGACTTGGCTATTCTCAGGACCGCTTTTCTCATTATCTCAGTCAGAGGTAAGACCTAATACATAAAAAAAAGCAACGAAACCACTTCCAATAGTGTAATTAAGACATACAGTATCTCACAGAAGTGAGTATGCCCCTCACATTTTTGTAAATATTTTATTATATCTTTTCATGTGACAACACTGAAGAAATTACACTTTGCTACAATGTAAAGTAGTGAGTGTACACCTTGTATAACAGTGCAAATTTGCTGTCCCCTGAAAATAACTCAACACACAGCCATCAATGTCTAAACCGCTGGCAACAAAAGTGAGTACATCCCTGAATGAAAATGTCCAAATTGGGCCCAAAGTGTCAATATTTTGTTTGGCCACCATTATTTTCCAGCACTGCCTTAACCCTCTTGGGTATGGAGTTCACCAGAGCTTCACAGGTTGCCACTGGAGTCCTCTTCCACTCCTCCATGATGACATCACGGAGCTGGTGGATGTTAGAGACCTTGCACTCCTCCACCTTCCGTTTGAGGATGCCCCACAGATACTTAATAGGGTTTAGGTCTGGAGACATGCTTGGCCAGTCCATCACCTTTACCCTCAGCTTCTTTAGCAAGGCAGTGGTTGTCTTGGAGGTGTGTTTGGGGTTATTATCATATTGGAATACTGCCCTGCAGCCCAGTCTCTGAAGGGAGGGGATCATGCTCTGCTTCAGTATGTCACAGTACATGTTGGCAATCATGGTGCCCTCAATGAACTGTAGCTCCCCAGTGCCGGCAGCACTCATGCAGCCCCAGACCATGACACTCCAACCACCATGCTTGACTGTAGGCAAGACACACCTGTCTTTGTACTCCTCACCTGGTTGCCGCCACACACGCTTGAAACCATCGGAACCAAATAAGTTTATCTTGGTCTCATCAGACCACGGGACATGGTTCCAGTAATCCATGTCCTTAGTCTGCTTGTCTTCAGCAAACAGTTTGTGGGCTTTCTTGTGCATCATCTTTAGAAGAGGCTTCCTTCTGGGACGACTGCCATGCAGACCAATTTGATTCAGTGTGCGGCGTATGGTCTGAGCTCTGACAGGCTGACCCCCCACCTCTTCAACCTCTGCAGCAATGCTGGCCACACCCATACGTCTATTTCCCAAAGACAACCTCTGGATATGACGCTGAGCATGTGCACTCAACCTCTTTGGACGACCATGGCGGGGTCTGTTCTGAGTGGAACCTGTCCTGTTAAACCGCTGTATGGTCTTGGCCACCGTGCTGCAGCTCAGTTTCAGGTTCTTGGCAATCTTCTCATAGCCTAGGCCATCTTTATGTAGAGCAACAATTCTTTTTTTAAGATCCTCAGGGAATTCTTTGCCATGACGTGCCATGTTGAACTTCTAGTGACCAGTATGAGAGAGTGAGAATGATAACACCAAATATAACACACCTGCTCCCCATTCACACCTGAGACCTTGTAACACTAACGAGTCACATGACACCGGGGAGGGAAAATGGCTAATTTGGACATTTTCACTTAGGGGTGTACTCACTTTTGTTGCCAGCAGTTTAGACATTAATGGTGTGTGATGAGTTATTTTGCGGGGACAGCAAATTTACACTGTTATACAAGCTGTACACGCACTACTTTACATTGTAGCAAAATGTCCTTTCTTCAGTGTTGTCACATAAAAAGATATAATAAAATATTTACAAAAATGTGAGGGGTGTACTCAATTTTGTGAGATACTGTATATATTACTTAAAATTGGTTAAAAACACTTACATGAATGCTGTACATAGAAATGCATGTAAAACTACAATTCCAGGAATCCTCAGAGATACACGCTCATGCGCAATGGCGTCAGGGATTTCTGCTCTGCCCAACTCGTTTCATAACCAGGGTTGCTAACTGTCAGTAAATTTACGAACAGCAAAACCCTTAATTTTTGCATTTGTCCGTGAATGTACATTACAGACATGTAGACTGCATGTCCATAACGAACATTCATGGACAGATGCAAAAATTATGGATTTTACAAACTGTTCGTACATTTACTGACAGTTGGCAACCCTGGTCACAACTTGTTGCTTCTGGCTTCATTCACCAGAGGCCGAACAGATGTTTACTACTCTTCCTCCACTCTTGCCACTCGACACCCACTATAGCTGTCCACCATATCCACTAGAAAGAAAACCATTGGCTGATGAAATGTAAACAGACTATAGCCACCAAAGTGGCTAAAAGAGTCTGTTTACAAGGCTATGCTGCAGCTGATGTATGCCTTACCTAATGGCAGTGAAATGGTTAAACCAGGTACTCTTTAAGTGTATGTGTAGCCAACATTTTTTTCATAGCTTTGGTTAGGGTAGGAAAGAATTGAATTCCCTGTAAAGCTGTTATTGCGGTCTGTGTTCCCACTGAGAAGATTCCCCTGGATATAGGAGATCAAAAATTTTACAGTTGTCATAAATGACGTCATTTATGACGTAACAAGTAGGGTGGAGCCGGAAGCCCTAACGTCATTTCGCATGCGCGTGCATCTCCAAGGATTCTGTGAATCTTAGCTTTACATTCTTTTCTATGTACAGCATTCACGTAAGTTTTAACAGATTTTATGTAAAATATATGCTGAATTTATACTATTGGAAGTGGTTTCTTTGCCATTTTGTATGTATTATGTTTTAGCCCTGACTGAGATGATGGGGAAAGCGGTCCTGAGAGTTGCCAGGTCCTGTGATGGTCTATGTTAATGGAAACAACAAGCATTCATAGGTTTATGAGGGTCACAATCTCTCTTGTACGTCTCAGAGTGGTTGGGGGAGCACACAAGGTGTCTGCTTATACTTCTTAAACTTGAAAAGGAAGATTTTTTCATTTTTCATTTCACTTGTTTTAAGCGCTGCACTTTTTTATTTAAGCATGTATATACCATACCTGGCAGATGACCCAGGGAGGCTGGAAATCCCTAAAGTAGATATTGCTGTTCAGTGATCTCCACTAGCTTCAGGTTCCTATGCTGAGTAGCTGACCATTCTGAATACAGGAGGTCGGCCACTCAGCACGGGAGCCATTCAGAGATTGAAAATCTGGTGCAGCTCTGCATAGAAACCAGCTTTCATTGTTTTTTTTTTTTGGTCAAAGCTTAAAAGAACAAGCTGAAGTTAGAAGGCTACCATGCACAGCTGCACCAGATTTTGCACTCTTCAGTTTTGGTAACTCAACCCCACCATGTCTGTAATTATTCTTTAAGTAAATCTCAGGCCTAAAATGTGCATTCTAAAATATTTGCATAAAAAGACACCACTCTGGCAGTGAATGGGTTAAAGGGAATGGAACAGTCATGCATTTTTAGTAACAGAATGACATTACACCTGGGTATACACAGAATGCAGCATCATTTTTTCAAAGTTCCATCTCACCTTGAGAATTCTTTGTGCAAAATTCCGAACCACCGTGATGAAAGCCTCCACTTTTCCCAAAACACATTTTCTTGTTAATGTAGAGAAAAAGCAATAGGAGGAAAACAATGGACACACCGACCGCTGAGAGAAAACCGACAGCCTCAGGAGACACTGATAAAAAAAAATGCATTTTTTAAAACAACCAAAGAAGTCATTCTTTTTTAACAAAGTACCTGTAACTAATGATGCTAAATTGGAGAAGAGCAGCAGCATGCAGGTTGTTTTAGCCCTGTATACCTGCACATAGCATGGCCTGATTTACAGAGGATTAGGCAATATGAAAATTCAGGCAATCGGTACATGGAATGTATGTTCCTCTCCAGGCTGGATTAATCTGCATGCACATACTTAAACAGTAAAGAAATTTGCAGTTTACCAATCTGCACATCAATTAATTTGTGATTGTTTAGCATTTTATTTACAGAGATGGATTTGGGTCAGTGTCGACATGTTGAGGGAAGTTTTTCAGAACTGGAGCAGTTGTAAATGGCAACCAATCAGCTTCTAACTTCAGCTTGTTCAGCTAAGCTTTGAAAATTGCAGATAGAAGCTGGTTAGTTGCCATGCACAACTGCTCCATATTATCGCTGCTCCAGTTTTGATAAATTCCCTTTTGCATCTTCATAAAGCATGGGGTGTGGTGGTTAGCACTCTTTATGATGCTGTTATCAAGGGTTCAACCATTAAACAAGGCGGCTTAACCTATGCAACAAGTTTTGTTCAGTTAATTTAAGTATATATGTGTATGTATATGTGTTTTTTTTTTTTTTTTTTTTTTTTTTTGTTTTTTTGTTTTTGTTTTCCTTACAAGTTTCTGTATTCAACTAATTAACGCAATTGATGGCCTATCCATGCCTACAGTTTGAACCCAATAGGGGTAGGCTGGTACAGACTATCAATTACTGTATTTGTATACTATTGCAAAGAAGTTAGTCACAATTATTATCGTGACAATGTCAATCTGTATTGTTAAGAAAATCCCTTCAATAAAAATCTATTGTTAAAAAAAAAAAAAAAAAACAAGGCGGCTTGGGGCACTCTTGCCTTGAAATGATGGTGTCAAGGGTTCAACTGTTATACAAGGTCACTCGGCAAGGTCACTTGGGGCTTGGTGGTTAGCACTCTTACATTGAAATGATGGTGTCAAGTGTTCAGCCATTATAAAGGCCACTCTGCAGGGAGTTTGTGCATAGGTTCCACTAGGTGCATTGTTTTCCTCCCATAACTAATGAATACAGTGCAGCCGGAAAGTATTCACAGCGCTTCACTTTTCCACAGTTTGTTATGTTACTTTCTTTTTTTTTTTTTTTTTTTTTTTCCAAAATAGATTTTATTGAAAGAAAAATAGTACAATATGACAGTATCACAGTATCATCATACAGTTGTACAAAAGATGGGGAATAGACATAGATTCTTACGATTGAGACAAATGTAACAGTGAATTGACTAATAATAGAGAAACTCTTGTTGATGATTTACGATTTACTATGTCAGCGCGGGAGGGATTTTATACTAAATCTGGTAACATATTGAAATAACTATCGAGAGGTTGAAGTTAAATATTGTGGCATAAGATGTTTCTTCTTCCTTTTCTCCTCTCCTTCTCCCTCTCCCCTCCTCCAAGTCGCTGTCGTATTTCTCAGAGGAGGATTCCCAATCAATGGGTGATGGCATAGGGGATTGTATGACAATTCAGTCCACGTCTAAGGTAGAGGTGTTGGTCGGGAGCTCTGTTAAGAGATCCAAACCGTGCAAGGGGCCAAGAGGGGTTGTAGTTGGACAATGAGAAATATATATAAGAAGAAGAGAAAAAGGAAGAAAGAAAAAGAAGGGGGGGAAAAAGGGGGGGGGGAGGAAGGGGTGACTTAAGAGGCTTGAGGGGGGGGGGAAGGGAGCATAGGGGGGGGGAAGGGGGAGGGGGGGGAGAATAAGGGGGCTAGAGGAGTGCCTGTCTCCTCGGTCTCCGCCACTTGTGGTATAGGTTCGGTTTGGTGTTGTTTTATGGTGAAGCAAGTCAGGTTTGTTCGATCTCTACTCTTGGAAAGTGAAATTGGGTTAATTTTGACGTGTGGCCCCCCATACTCGTCCCTTGTTTAGGGGTGGGGGGTCCACGTCAGCCGGGGGAGAAAAATAGGTATAGTAGTGGTGAGGCTGAGAGGATTGTACAATACAGATCGAGGGTAGTGGGTGGTGAGTTTGAATGGGTGGGTCCAGGTCAAGATTTATGTCATCAGTGTTAGGTATCTGTCGGTTGACCGAAAATGGGTCCAACATGCCCACGTCTTAGAGAATCTAGCTGGGGAGTCTCGTGAGATGGAAATAAGTTCTTCCATTTCTGCTATTTTGTCAACTTGTGTGAGCCATTCTTGGATGGTCGGAGCATGAGGTGTACCCCAATGTCTAGGTATGCACATTTTCGCTGCATTTAGTAGGGGTAAGATCAATGTTTTACGGTAGTACGACATGGACAAATCTGAGTGATGAAACAGGCATTGTGTTGGCGTATGGTCTAAGTTATAGGTCGATATTGATTCCGTGAGTTCTCGGACTTGCGTCCAGAATGATTGAATAGCTGGACATGACCACAGGATGTGTAACAGTGTGCCTGGTTCATCCCCACATCTCCAGCATTTGTTGGGGAGTGAGGGGTTAATTTTATTCAAGATAGCTGGGGTTCGGTACCATCGTGTCAGGGTTTTATAGTTATTTTCCTGAATGGATACGTTCAGGGAGCCTTTATGGGCAATCGTGAATATGTGTTCCCATTGGTCTTCTTCTAGTTCTGTTTGTAATTCTCTTTCCCAAGATTTGCAAGCTTTCCCTTCTTTGGAGGAGGTTTCAGTAAATAGTATAGCATATATACTGGAGATTAAGTGTTGTTGGGGATTGGATTGAGAGCATAAATGCTCAAAAGGAGTAAGTGTTCTGGATATAGAAGAGTCGCGGTTGGCTTCCTTTAAAAAATGCCGAATTTGAAAGTAAGTCCAGAGCGGTAAAGCGTCCCTGGTGATGGCGGGTGTTAGTGTGAGGCGATCTAGAAAAGATCCGTCGCGGAAAAATTGATGTGCCAGCATGTCGGGGAATTGCCATTGATTCGCTAGGAATTGTGTGGACATGCCTGGAGGGAAGGCAGGGTTCTGTCTTATAGGAGTCAAAGGGCCCGGGGAGGATGATATGTGTAGCTTACGACATGTTTCCCTGAAACAATCCAGGGTAGGTCCAATGAGAGGGTGTTCTTTGAGAATGGGGGGAATATGTGTCAATGCCAGCCAGGGTGCGGATTTCAGCGGAAAGGGGGACAGTGATCCTTCCAGTCTGACCCAGTCTTTGAGGTGGGTGTGTAATGACCAGTCCACAATACGGGTAAGGTGGCAGGCCCAGTAATATTTTTTCAGATCTGGAAGCCCAATGCCCCCCTTTGTCTTGGGCTTTGTCAGAAGATTATATGCGATTCTTGGAGATTTTTGTTTCCATAGAAATTCAGTACAAAGCCTTCTATAGGATAAGAAAAATGACGGGGGGAGTTTGATGGGGATAGCTTGTAAAATATATAGAATGCGGGGGAGAATATTCATTTTAATAATCGCTGCCCGCCCGAACCAGGAAAATTGGGGTTTGTTCCAATTTTTGAGATCAGCAGAGATCGTTCTGAGGATGGGAAGATAGTTTTGTGCAAAAAGGTCTGATAGGTTCGTTGTAAGGTAAATGCCAAGGTACTTAATTGCGTTTTGTCGCCATTGGAAAGGGAAGTTAGATTCACACTGCGCAACTGTTTCTTTTGGGATAGTGACATTTAGGGCGTGTGATTTGGTGAAGTTTATTTTAAAATTAGAGATGCGCTGGAAGAGGTGAAAGTCTTTTAATAAGTTTGGAATAGAAATGTGGGGCTCGCTAAGGGAAAGCAGGATGTCGTCGGCAAAGGCTGCTAACTTGTAAATGTGGCCTGATATGGGTATGCCTTTAATATCCTCATTTCTCCTGAGGCAGTTCAGAAGAGGTTCAAGGGTTAACACAAAGAGGATAGGGGAAAGTGGGCATCCTTGCCTCGTTCCGTTGGTTATGGAGAAGGCGTTTGACAGATGTCCGTTAATCCTAACTCTGGCCGTGGGTGTCGTGTATAGCGACATGATTGAGTTAAACATGCGACTATGTAGGCCTAAGTGTCGTAGCACTGCCCCCATGTAGTCCCATGCCAGTCTGTCAAACGCCTTCTCCGCGTCCAATGATAGAAAGAAACCTTTATGTTTATTAGTTGTCATCCAGTGATGGAGATTTATGGCTTTAATGGTGTTATCCCTTGCCTCTCGACCCGGAATAAAACCGACTTGGTCTCCATCTATCAGTGATGGTAACAGGGGAAGCAGGCGGTTGGCTAGGATTTTTGCAAAAATTTTTATGTCAACATTTAGTAGGGAGATCGGCCTATAGTTACTTACTAGGGTCGCATCTTTTCCCTCCTTTGGTATAACTGTAATGTGGGCTTCAAGGAGTCTATGGAAGGGGAACGTGGAGGAGGACAGGGAGTTGAAGGCTTTGAGAAAGGGGCCTGTGAGTGTCTCTATGAAGGTCTTAAAGTATACGGCTGTGAAGCCGTCTGGGCCCGGACTCTTTCCGGCTTTTAACTGTTTGATTGCATTTTTAAGTTCAGCTTCTGAAATGGGGAGTTCTAATTGGCGAGCATCTTCTCTGTCAATCGGTTTAGGGCAATGTTCCTTTAGAAAACAGTTAATGAGGGATCGTCTATCCTTGTTATTAGATGCGCCGTCGGTAGTTGTGCCAAGATTGTACAGTGTGGAGTAGTACGCTTCGAATTGGGAGGCTATGTCTGGGGTTGTGACTTTCGCTCTACCTTGGGCGTCGTTGATCGTGTGGATATTGGAACGTGCTTTGTTTTTCTGAATGGCTCGGGCCAGATACTTTCCGCTTTTATTTCCAAATTCATAAAACAATTTCTGTTGTAGGATGAATTTACGTTTTGTTTTTTGTGACAGTTTTGTGAGTAGATGTTCTCTCGTTTGTGTGAGTTCTCGGAATGTTTGTTGGGCCTGAGTCTGTTTGTGAGCTAGTTCTAGGGTTTTAATCTTCTGGATTAGGTTTAGGATACTGGCTTGGTGGGCTTTTTTCCGCGACGTTTTGAGGGCAATAAGCTTGCCCCTTAAGACGCATTTATGGGCCTCCCACTGTGTTAGTGGAGATGTGTCTTCGTTGTCATTGTCGATAAAGAAGTTGTGTATGGTTTGTCTAATGTCTGTGATATCTTCTTCTGAGGTCAAGAGTGTAGAATCTAAGCGCCAGATTTTTGAAACATTCTGATGTTCAGGGAAGGTCAGTGTCATCGTGATGGGGTGGTGGTCAGATAGGACCATTGGTTCAATTGTCGCATGGGAAAGGAATGGGAGGTCTGGTTGGGAGAGGAAAAGATAATCAATTCTGGAATATCTGTCGTGAGGGGCGGAAAAGAATGTATAGTCCTTGACATTGGGGTGAAGAGTGCGCCAGGTGTCATGTAAGAGCAGGTCGTTCAATTGCAGTTTAATTTGGCGCAGAGTTCGGTATGGCAGTGATGTGGATCCTGAAGAGGTGTCTAGAATTGGGTATAGGGCTACATTGAAGTCTCCTCCGAGTATGGTTAGACCAGCAGAGAAGCCTGATAAAAGTTGGGAGATCTGTCTAAAGAAGCTGGATTGTGCAGAGTTGGGGCTGTAAATATTAGCCAGAGTTACCGGTCGGCCCTGTATCTTGCCTTTTAAAAAGATATATCTGCCTTCCTTGTCAATAAGTGAGTCATTGAGTTCCCATGTTAAGTTTTTGGAGATCAGGATTGAAACTCCCTTAGTCTTTGCTTGTGGGTTGGTAGAATGGTAGGAGTGAGGGAACCAATGGTTTGTAAGCTTAGGAACCTTGTCTGCACGAAAATGGGTTTCCTGGAGGAAAACTATGTCGGATTTTAGTTTGTGCATCATAGACAGAACTTGGCTGCGTTTTTCTGGGATGTTGAGCCCTTTTACATTTAGGGATGACACTTTTAGTGTGTCGTGTTTGGTAGTAGGTGGTGTGTGCGACATGCTTTAAAAGGATGTGTTCTATTGTCGGTTTAGTCAGTATACCTCTTCGGGTATGTTAGGGGTGGATCGTGGGAGTATAGTTGGATCGGGAGGAGTCGCGGAGGCGAAGTGGAGGTGACGGAGACCGAGGAGGCAGTCAAGGGGTGTGTGGGAAATGGAAATGGGCTTAGAGAGTTTGAGGGGGAAAGGGGACTGTAAAGGGTAGAGGAAGGGTAGGGGAGAGGGGGAAAGGGAGAAGAAAGGATGAGGGGGGGCTAAAAGGGGGGAAAGAGGAAGGAGAAAAGATAGAAAAAAGATCAAGAAGGATATGTGGGATCTGGGTGTACCGGAGGTAAAGAAGGGTTCAGAGACCCCTCTTATGGGATAATATGTTATCCGGTATAAGTCAACGGGGAAGAAGATAGGTTCCCGTTGTGTGGGAAGGTGGAGGGAGCCGGTGGTGACGGGTTATAGATAGAGTGTAATCCTCTGGTCCTCATAAGGGTGTGGGTGGTTAAGATAGAGGAGTGAGCCTATAGGTTATAGTATTAGTCTTGGGGGTTATGGATCAAATGAAATGAGGGGGGTCTTAGATTTAAAGTAGTGTCATTGCCTAAGATAGAATATCGTGTGAGGTCTTTTAAGGCAGGAGAGTGAGTCCGCCTGAATAGGGGAAGTCGGCCTTAGCTATTGTGGGGTAGTGGAGCGAACGTCAAGTTGTGAGTCGTTTAGGTAATTAGAGAGACAAGTAAGGAGTCATCTGTACCATCAACCTTGTAACATTAACCAGACTATACATTTAGTAGATAATTCTAGCGTTATTTATGCTTGCCTTACTCTCCGAGTAGGCCTCCAGCCTGTGCGACCGAATCCCACACTGTATAAGAACAGATAGTTTGAGATTTCACCATAAAGGTGGTCCGGCCCGGTTTACTCATGTGTCTATACATCAGGATGTGGTAATATCGAGACCCATGACCAGGCGGAGTATGGGGTCTTCCACACATGCCGGAGGTCCCCCCGGGTTCTTTTGCTTGGTTGCCAAAAAACAAACATGTTATGTTGTGTTGAACTATTAATAACAAAACGAGAGTGTTAAAAAAAGTAAAAAAGTAGAATGAGATATCATAACAAGATACGTACTCTGGTCTTAGGCTTGCCCTACGCGGGGTTAGCCATACATTTGGTGAGGTGTCTGTCAAGATTCACCATATACCTTAGATCGTTGTATGACGAGCATTCAGATAATGACAATAACAGTAATGATGCTAGTTTCTCCTGGCTGGGATATTAGCTTCCTATGGGTTGTAACTTAACTAAAGATAACTTGATAATTCCTTCCGGCAATATACCAACCGGATGAGCGGCTCCACACAGAGTAATGTTGTTACTAGGGGCATTGGGGAATGCAGGCTATGTCTTAATCATCGTCTTAGGGGATGCCTAGGTTTAGATACCCGTTAGTCATTTGGGTGATCTCTTGATCAGGTGGGGGGGGGTACCCGAGCATATGAGAATCAGCTCTTAATGTTAGGGGGACAACAGTAAGGGTAGGGTATGTGGAGCTTGGGCGGAATTAAGGGTGTAGATGAGGTACTGTGTGGAACCGCCCCTCCAGGGAGGAATCAACATTACTGACAAACAACATCATTAACAAGCAAGTGTGAGCCTCGGTTTGTTTTTTAACAAGGATACCAGTTAAGATAAGGGGAATCTAACCTGGGGATGTGACATATGTCTGTCACATTGGGGAATGACACTCGCCTAGGGAGGTTCAAAACGGCCCACTTGGGGGATGAGTTATGGGGGTGACATAATGGTGAGGTGGAGATAAAGTAAGGAAAGGAGCTATTGTAATTTGGGGGGTTATATAACTTTCACAAACAGTAGTTATCTTCGTGCAGGTTCATGGTATACTTGCGTGTCCAGTGTTCCATTGCTTGAAGACTGTGTTAAGTTTGCTAAGTGAGCAGACTGGCACTGAGGAGGGAGGTAGAGGGGTGGGGGATGCTTTCACAGGTAAGGCCAGTCTGTGGGGCTGAACAAAAAGTGCCCATCTTGGGCTAGGTGCGGGAGAGGTGAGGAATTGTGGTGGTCCTTTGAGTCCAGCCGTCTTGCTTCTGGTTTGTAGGGGGTCCAATTGTGGGAAATCGGATGGTCATATTGTGGAGTGACGTCTGTCTTGTGAAGGCCTTCGTAGTGTAGGGGGTGAAGTGATTTCAGGCGATCAATCGAAGATAGGGGTGGGTCACCCCGTTAGTCGACACCGCCGCGGCGGGGTCTTCTGTGGGCAGGAGAAGCTGTGGGGCTGTTGTCTGTTGGGTTCCTGGGTCCTGTGGAAGTGTTGGCCCTGGGAGAGTTGGATCTGCGTCTTCTTATGTGGAACTCGTCGCGCACAGGGATGGCCTCCATGGAGCTGGACCTTCTGAGTTGTGGAGGTCTGAGAGAGCGGTACCAGTCGGGCAGTTCAATGCAAGGTATGTTCAGAATCTCACAGAATGAGGTGAGATCTTCAGGCATTCTCAGGTTAGCCGTTCGCCCTTGTGTTGATGCTGAAAGGCAAAAAGGGAATTTCCAGCGGTATTGAATTCCGTTTGTGCGTAGTATATCAAGGAGAGGGCGTAAGTCTCTTCTATTTTGTAGAGTGATAGGTGATAAATCTTGAAAGATTTTTATTTCTAAGCCTTGGCATGAAAGATTGCGACGATCTCTGGCCCTGCGAAGGATTTCTTCCTTCAGCTTAAAGTTAACTAGGCAGCATACCACATCTCTGGGAGGGTCAGTGTCTCTACCCCGGGGCCTGAGAGCCCTGTGTAAGCGTTCACATTCAATAGGGGTCTCGGGGGGTCTGCCTAGGAGATCGTTGAAGACAGCTACGGTTGCCTGGGTAAGTTGAGTATGATCGATCGATTCTGGCATGCCTCTTACCCGTAAGTTGTGTCGTCTGCCGCGATTGTCCAGGTCTTCCATGTATCTATGCAGGTCTCTGAGCTGGACGGAATGTGCCTGGGATGATGTCTGGAGCCTGTGGATGGAATTCTCATTTTGTGCTGTTGCTTCTTCTATGGTGTCCATGCGGACCGTCATGGAGTGGATGTCTCTCCTCAGGTCTGAGATGACCGATGCGAAGGTGGCTTTGATATCCTCTGCCACTATTCTCAGGTCCCCCATGTTCAGGGGGTGTGCTGTGACCCCATGCCGAGCGGGCGATTGAGACCTGTGCCTGCCAGAGGGGCTGAGGCTGGAGGAGCGCGCTGTGGCCGAGTAGGCCTGAGATGAAGCCGGGGCCTCGCGTGCCTGCGTCCGGAAGATCTCCGGAATGCTGCGGCCCGCCTGTGAGTCGGGTCTCCGCGGGGATCGGGAACGGGATGGGGACGGGTTCCCCTTAGATTTCCCCATGTTTTCGCTTATGGATGGCTCTTTGAAGCTATTGGGAAACCCTCTGAGGACCGGAGCGCAGGGATTAGGCGTCCATTAGAGTCCGGCGCCAAGCCACGCCCCCTACTTTCTTATTCCAAAATTGATTAAATTCATTATTTTCTTCAAAATTCTACAAACAATACCCCATAATGACAACATGAAAGAAGTTTGTTTGAAATCTTTGTAAATTTATTAAAAAGGAAAAAAATCCTATGTACATGAAGTATTCACAGCCTTTGCTCAATACTTTGCTGAAGCACTTTTGGCACCAATTACAGCCTCAAGTCTTTTTGAGTATGATGCTACAAGCTTGGCACACTTATTTTTGGACAGTTTCTCCCATTCTTCTTAGCAGGACCTCTCAAGCTCCATCAGGTTGGATGGGGAATGTCGGTGCACAGCCATTTTCAGATCTCTCCAGAGATGTTCAATCGGGTTCAAGTCTGGGCTCTGGCTGGGCCACTCAAGGACATTCACAGAGTTGAGGTTCAGAGCGCTCTGGAGCAGGTTTTCATCGAGGATTTCTCTGTACATTGCTGCATTCATCTGTCCCTCAATCCTGAGTAGTCTCCCAGTTCTTGCTGCTGAAAAACAACCCCACAGCATGATGCTGCCACCACCCATGCTTCACTGTAGAGACGGTATTGGCCAGGTGATGAGGAGTGCCTAGTTTCCTCCAGACATGACGCTTGCCATTGAGGCCAAATAGCTCAATCTTTGTTTCATCAGATCAGAGAATTTTGTTTTTCATGGTCTGGGAGTCCTTCAGGTGCCTTCTGGAAAACTCCAGGCAGGCTGTCATGTGCCTTTTACTGAGGAGTGGCTTCCGTCTGGCCACTCTACCATACAGGCCTGATTGGTGGAGTGCTGCAGATATGGTTGTTCTTCTGGAAGGTTTTCATCTCTCCACAGAGAAATGCTGGAGCTCTGTAAGAGTGACCACCGGGTTCTTGGTCACCTCCCTGACTAAGGCCCTTCTCCCCTGATCACTCAGTTTGGCCGGGGCGGCCCACTCTAGGAAGAGTCCTGGTGGTTTCAAAATTCTTCCATTTATGGATTATAGAGGCCACTGTGCTCATTGGAACCTTCAATGCTGCAGAAATGTTTCTGTACCTTGATAAAATCCTGTCTCAGAGGTCTACAGACAATACCTTGGACTTCATGGCTTGGTTTGTGTTCTGACATGCACTGTTAATTGTAGGACATTATATAGACAGGTGTGTGCCTTTCCAAATCATGTCCAATCAACTGAATTTACAACAGGTGGACTCTAATCAAGTTGTGGAAACATCTCAAGGATGATCAGTGGAAACAGGATGCATCTGAGCTCAATTTTGATTGTCATGGCAAAGTCTGTGAATACTCATATACATGTAATTTTTTTTTTTATTTATTTATTTTTTTTTTTAGGAAATTTGCAAAGATTTCAAACAACATCTTTCACGTTGTCATTATGGGGTATTGTTTGTAGAATTTTGTGGAAAATAATGAATGTGATCCATTTTGGAATAAGGCTGTAACATAACAAAATGTGGACAAAGTGAAGCTCTGTAAATACTTTCTGGATGCACTGTATATTGCATGGATACTGACTGGATTCCACCCAAATGTAATCTACTGTGTGTGACTGTGGCTAGGATCCTGGACAATATGCTCCTGTTATAGTCCAGCGTTCCTCTGCAGAATGTGTTATACCACAATGAGCAAAAAAATAAATAGTTGCCAGTCAATGTAAGACTTTACATAGAGATTCATATTTTGATTGATATCCTGGTCATTTCAAGCACCTGTTGTAGTGAAAAGAAACCACTGACCAAAGTCCCTTCAGAATCTGAGACTTTCCTGGTCCCCCTTGTGCTGTTGGGGCGGGGCTCTCAGCCCTTCCTTCTCTGGGCTCAGGTTGCTCAGCTGTCAGTTAATTGCCAGTACTCATTGTTACACAGTGGCTTACCTGTTGATCATCTCCTGCTTGTCAGTTTAGCCCACAACTAGCCCCTTCTGGTATTTAAACTGCCTGGTTCATTTCTTCAATGCCTTTGCCTTGGTCAAAATATTTAGAGACTCTCTGCTGTGTTCCTGTTAAAGACTTGCCTGGCTGACATCCCTTCTGGTTCCTGACCATGTCTGCTGCCTCTGGCTATGCTGATCTCTGGATACCTGACTTCCTGGCTTGATCTGACTACCCGACTGGGCTACCAAACCCTGGATATGTTTTGACTACATTTACCAGTTGTACCATTTTTACCATTCAATTAAAAGGTGTGATTTTTACTGCATTTTCTGTCTCTGTCTGTTTCATGGTTCCTGACATGTGCACAGTGGTTCCCCTGCAGATACCTACATTAACACAAGGCACAGTGGTGATAAAGGGGCAGATAATCAGTGGATCGCACTTCAACACACTAGCTCCATGTGTTGCAGTACAATACGTTTTTACTCTTCATTGCTTATTTGAGGAATAGCCATTAGGGAAATGGACATCTCAGTTCTGAAATTACAGGAGATAAAACAAAGACTGACTCAGCCAACCAGACTCCACTTATAAGTGAACTATCCCTTATCAGTGGATTGACCCTTTAAGATTGATATTTATTTATTACAGGTACTTATTTAATGCCATAAATTTACACAGCACTTTACTTATATATTATACATTCACATCAGTCCCTGCTCCCTAGGAGCTTACAATCCAAGGTCCCTAACTCACATCCATACACTAGGGACAATTTAGACAGGAGCCAATTAACCTGCCAGCATGTCTTTGGAGTGTGGAGTACCCGGAGGAAACCCACGCAGGCACATGAACATACAAACTCCAGGCACTTAGTGCTGTGGTTGGGAGTTGAACTGGCAACCCTAGTGATGCCAGGCAGAAGTGCTAACCACTTAGCCACTGTGCTTCCCTCAATATTTAGATACACATATATGTTTTAAATATGTATATAATTAAATGGCCATCTCAAAAGGTTGCTGCCAGAATGATGGCGGAGTGAATGGAAAAACTACAGATTTTACGCGCTTTACAAAAGAAAAAAAAACACTGTTAAAAGCTGCCATATAAATTAGAGGACAATTAAGGCATATTTCTTAAATGCTATCATTATATTACCTGTACTCTATGACATACTCTACCATTAAAAGCAATTATATACTTGTTATTTGAAAAGATAGTTGGCGGATAAAGGTTGTCCCAGAAAACCATTTGTGATAATTACACACTGTGATACATTACATGGAACTGCCAATAAATGGGTATAACTGGCTTTTAAAGAATTGACTATAGGCTGCTTTTACATTATTATTCACACTGTTTTTGACTGTATCTCAAAAATATCAGGCTAATGGAGTTAAGAAGTGGCCCTTAATTAATATCTAGGTTTTCTTAAATAATCACTGGCATTGCAAGCAAGTTAAGATTGATGTCCATCAGACATGGCAATATCCAATGCCTCCTCCATTCTTTTGTGCAGCTCTGCAACAAGTCTACGCAGAAAATCACCTGTTTCGCAGTCCCTCCTGGTCTTTGCACCAGTGATTCATTGTGGGAAAACATCTTATTTAAAGCTGCACTACAAATTAGGAAATTTTACTTAACCAGTTCAGCCCCGGAAGAATTTACCCCCTTCCTGACTGGGCCATTTTTTGCGATCCGGCACTGCGCCACTTTAACTGACAATTGCGCGGTCGTGCGACGTTGTACCCAAACAAAATTGATGCTCTTTTTTCCCAACAAATAGAGCTTTTTTTTGGTAGTATTTGATCACATCTGCGGATTTTATTTTTTTCGCTATAAACAAAAAAAAGAGCAACAATTTTGAAAAAAACACAATGGGGGTTATTTACTAAAGGAAAATCCACTTTGCACTGCAAGTGCACTTGAAAGATCTACCCCTTAGATTTAGAGCGACTGCACTTGCAGTGCAAAGTGGATTTGCCTTTTGTAAATAAACCCCAATATTTTGTACTTTTTGCTTTAATAAATATCAAAATAAAAAAAACAAAAACAAAAATTTTTTCCCTCAGTTTAGGCCGATATGTATTCTTCTACATATTTCTGGTAAAAAGAAAATCACAATAAGCGTATATTGATTGGTTTGCGCAAAAGTTATAGCATCTAGAAAACAGGGGATGGATTTATGGCATTTTTATTATTATTTTTTTCCTAGTAATGGTGGTGATCAGCAATTTTTATCGTGACTGCAATATTGTGGCGCACAGATCGGACCACTGGGACCAGTGACATTTATACAGCGATCAGAGCTAAAAATAGCCATTGATTACTGTATAAATGTCATTGGCAGAGAAGGGGTTAACTCTAGGGGGAGATCAAGGGGTTAACTGTGTTCCCTAGGTGTGTTTAAACTGTGGGAGGGATGGGAATAACTAGGGGAGGAGACCGATCGGTGTTCCTTCTTAGTAGAAGCACTCTACTCCCCTGAGAGAACAGGGATTTGTGTGTTTACACACACAGATCCCAGTTCTCGCTCTGTCACGACTGATCGCAGGTGCCCGGCGGTCATTGCACCCGCCAGGCACGTGCATTGGCTCCGGGGACACGCTGAGGGCGCGCAGGCACATGCTAAAGCGTCTTAAAGAGCTGATGTACAGCTACGATGGCTCGTGCAGGGGAGCCAACCTGCTACAGTATAACTGCGGCGGCTGGTCCGGAAGCAGCTAAAGGAGTTGTAAAGGCAGAAGGTTTATCTTAATGCATTCTATGCATTAGGATAAAAAAAAAAACCTTTTGGAAGCTCCCACACTGGAGCGGGCGGGCATTGACAGTAAAACCCCGCTAGTTTTAGCAGTGCTTTACCGTCATTTTAGCGGCACTATTCGGCCGCTAGCAGGACACTTTTAACCCCCGCTAGCGGCCAATGAAGGGGTTAAATGCCCCGTGTAGCGCCGCTGCCGAAGCGTTTTGCAGGCGCTTCAGCAGTGGTGCCCATTCATTTCAATGGGCAGAAGAGGTGGAGGAGTGGTGTATCCTTCACCGCTTCAAAGATGCTGCTTGCAGGATTTTTTAACGTCCTGCCAGCGCATCACCTCAGTGTGAAAGCACTCGGGCTTTCACACTGAGACTGCATGCGAGGTGTTTTTCAGGCACTTTACAGGCGCTATTTTTAGCCTGAAAAACACCCCAGTGTGAAAGGAGTCTTAGTGTGTAGCAGCCTCCCCACCACCCCCTAATTACTTACCTGAGCCCCATCTCTCTCCAGCAATGTCCACGAGTGCCTTAGCCATCCGGGACTCTTCTTCTGATTGGCTGAGACACAACAATGGTGCTATTGGCTCCCGTGGCTGTCAATCAAAGTCAGTTAGCCAATCATGGGAGAGAGGTGGCATGGTCAGGTCAGGGCTTCGTGTCTGAATGGACACACAGAGCTGTGACTCGGCTTGGGTGCCCCCATAACAAGCTGCTTGCTGTGGGGACACTAAACAGGAGGGAGGGGCCAGGAGCAGTATTTAGCGCAAACATTAAAAAACACTATGTAAATACTGCATAAAAAGGTGTTAACGTCAATTTACAGAAGGAAACAAATAACTAAAAAAACATGCAGTAATTAAGTAGTGGTCCAAGGCAGCAATAACTATGCGATAAGTGAAAAGTACTATGAAAAACCCCCTAACGGGGGTTTAAAGCAGCCAATAAAATACACTATAGATAGTCAAGAAGTTCATTTTATTAATACAAAAAATGGTATAAAACAGATGAGTTCTGACCTCGGGTCAGGACATGAACTGGAGTACAATATAAAAATCACAGCGGACAATGCCCGTGGTTGGGAACAATGTACAGTACAGTATGTTAAAGACAACAAGATCATGGAAATTGGAAGCCTGACGCGTTTCGACCCTCACTGGGTCATCTTCAGAGGATGGTTGTCAACTGTAGGGGTGTAAGCATGTGTCAGGCATGGCGTAAAAAACTCAACAATGGCAAACTCATATACATACAGCACAGTATATATGCATGACTTGTATAGTTACCCGTCACAGAGTTCCCAATATTTCAGGATATTCACAATGATGTGATCCCTTCTATGTCGTCCGTCTCCCCAATGCCAGGCCAGCTCCCCGGAGAGCGGGTAATCGACCAGATATGCCTTACAAGGAATCATGCATGTATTACCCCCTTCAGGGGGGGGGAAGGGGGTAAAAAACACAGGCAGCGAATGGCATACACTACACCCAAGATGGGGTAACGATAATGCTGAAAACAAGATTGAGAGTTAGTTCCCCCAAAGAGACTTTTGAGGGCAATTTAATCATAATGAGGCGTGGGTTCATGGTTAAGCAAAAAAGTGCACTGAAGAGAAAAGAGGGGAGAAGGGTCTTCTCCCCTCTTTTCTCTCCAGTGCACTTTTTTGTTCCCTGCTTAACCATGAACCCACGCCTCATTATGATTAAATTGCCCTTAAAAGTCTCTTTGGGGGAACTAACTGATCCCTCGCTCTCAATCTTGTTTTCAGCATTATCGTTACCCCATCTTGGGTGTAGTGTATGCCGTTCGCTGCCTGTGTTCCCCCCCCCCCCGAAGGGGGTAATACATGCGTGATTCCTTGTAAGGCATATCTGGTCGATTACCCGCTCTCCGGGGAGCTGGCCTGGCATTGGGGAGACAGACGACATAGAAGGGATCACATCATTGTGAATATCCTGAAATATTGGGAACTCTGTGACGGGTAACTATACAAGTCATGCATATATGCTGTGCTGTATGTATATGAGTTTGCCATTGTTGAGTTTTTTACACCATGCCTGACACATGCTTACACCCCTACAGTTGACAACCATCCTCTGAAGATGACCCAGTGAGGGTCGAAACGCGTCAGGCTTCCAATTTCCATGATCTTGTTGTCTTTAACATACTGTACTGTACATTGTTCCCAACCACGGGCATTGTCCGCTGTGATTTTTATATTGTACTCCAGTTCATGTCCTGACCCGAGGTCAGAACTCATCTGTTTTATACCATTTTTTGTATTAATAAAATTAACTTCTTGACTATCTATAGTGTATTTTATTGGCTGCTTTAAAGCCCTGTTAGGGGGTTTTTCATAGTACTTTTCATGCATCGTGTGGGGTGCGCAGCCTAGTTGTCTGTACTCATGTGAGTGTATCTGGTTGGTCAACTATGCGATAAGTATGGCAATGGCTAGACCCAGGGTAGGAGGTCAGTGATTGTTTTAAAAAAATCAACAGGAAAGTGCAAGCTGGAGAAGGTGGCAGCTAGATTCCATTCAGGAGTTGTCTCTGGATGCTAGCAGACGACATAGCATAGACGATGGAGCCCTTTGAAACCAGTCTTCTGGAATTTGAAGTAATGCAGAAGAGGAGGAGGAGAAGATCTACAGTGGTCCTTTTAAAGGAAAGATGCGATAAGGAACGCTAATTGCTGAATAAATACACAGATGCTGATACCCTGCAGAAGTTTCGGTTATCAAAAGCAGTAATTATGGAGCTGTATAACCCAAGTCATAGGGTACTATGAGCCCTCAACCCAGAGAAGCCATGCCATATCAGCCATGACTAAATTGTTGGCTGCATTACATTTTTGGGGAAAGCATCATATCAGATGGTAGCTGAAAAGATGGTGGGAATTTTGCAGGCCTCATTTTCCTGTCTTCTTACCAAAGTACTGCAAGATTTCCGTGTAAGAGCAGCACAATATATATTTTTTGCAGAATCTCATCAGGAGTGGGATCAAATCAAATATTATTTTTATTGTATTGCCAAAATCACAAATGTGCTAAGTGCAATTGACTGTACACATTTTTTTTTTTGTTTTTTTTGCACGAACTTTAACCACTTCAATACAGGGCATTTTCACCCCCTTCCTGCCCAGGCCAATTTTCAGTTTTCAGCGCTGTCACACTTTGAATGACAATTGCGCAATCATGCAACACTGTACCCAAATGAAATTTTTATCTTTTCTTCCCCACAAATAGAGCTTTCTTTTGGTGATATTTGATCACCTCTGTGGTTTTTATTTTTTGCGCTATAAACAAAAGAAGAGCAACAAGTTTGAAAAAAAACACAATGGGGTTATTTACGAAAGGCAAATCCACTTTGCCTTACAAGTGCAAACTACAAGTGCAAAGTGCACTTGAAATTGTACTGAAAGTACACATGGAAGTGCAGTCGCTGTAAATCTGAGGGGTAGATGTGAAATGAGGGGAAGCTCTGCTGATTTTATTATCCAATCATGTGCAAGCTAAAATGCTGGTTTTTATTTTCCTTGCATGTCCCCCTCAGATCTACAGCGACTGCATTTCCAAGTGCACTTTCAGTTCAATTTCAAGTGCACTTTGCACTTGTAGTTTGCACTTGTAGTGCAAAGTGGATTTGCCTTTCGTAAATAACCCCCACTATTTTTGACTTTTTGCTATAATAAATATCCCAATTTAAAAAAAAAAAAAAAATTTCTTCAGTTTAGTTTTACATATTTTTGGTAAAAAAATCGCAATAAGCGTATATTTATTGGTTTGCACAAAAGTTATAGCGTCTACAAAATAGGGGATAGTTTTATTTTTTTTTACTAGTAATGGCGGCGAGGATTTTTATCATGACTGTGACATTGCAGCGGATAGATCGAATACTTTTGACACCATTTTGGGACCATTGGCATTTATACAGCGATCAGTGCTATACAAATGCATTGATTACTGTATAAATGTCACTGGCAGGGAAGGGGTTAACACTAGGGGGCAATCAAGGGGTTAACTGTGTGTCCTAGGGAGTGATTCTAACTGTAGAGCGCGGGGACTCACAAGGGGAGGAGACCGATCGGTGTTCCTCTGTACTGGGAACACACCATCAGTCTCCTCTCACCTGACAGGACGTGGATCTGTGTGTTTACACACACAGATCCACGGTCCTGCTCGGGTTAATGGGCAATCGCGGGTGTCCGGTGGATATCGCGGCCGGGACCCCTAGGATATCATATGATGCCCGCCCAGGATGGGAGATCCCTCCTGCAGACGTCATATGACTATATGCCCTATGTGAAGTAGTTAAAAGTGGTTTCTACCGCAACAAGAAAGGTTACCACTCCTTAAAGTGGAACATCAGTAATTTTTCAACTTTCCATCTATTAAATCTTCTTCCCTTGTTGTTTTAACGTTGGATAGTAAAACATTTATTTTCTGCCAGTAAATACCTTACACAGCCAACTTCCTGTTTCTTGTTAGGTAAAAAGCCTAGGCTTATGACATCATGCAAACCTCTCTCTCTCATTCTCGTGAAAGTTTGCCAGGAAGGGAGGAGGGACGAGTCAAAGGAGGGCCTATGAGTGCTGATGGGCTGGAGGTGTGCCTCTGTAAATCCAGGAAGTGAACAGGCAGCAGCTTCAGCTACATAGTTACATAGTAGGTGAGGTTGAAAAAAGACACACGTCCATCAAGTCCAACCTATGTGTGTGATTATGTGTCAGTATTACATTACATATCCCTGTATGTTGCGGTCATTCGGGTGATTATCTAATAGTTTCTTGAAGCTATCAATGCTCCCTGCTGAGACCACCGCCTGTGGAAGGGAATTCCACATCCTTGCCGCTCTTACAGTAAAGAACCCTCTACGTAGTTTAAGGTTAAACCTCTTTTCTTCTAATTGTAATGAGTGGCCACGAGTCTTATTAAACTCTCTTCCGCGAAAAAGTTTTATCCCTATTGTGGGGTCACCAGTAGAGTATTTGTAAATTGAAATCATATCCCCTCTCAAGCGTCTCTTCTCCAGAGAGAATAAGTTCAGCGCTCGCAACCTTTCCTCATAACCAAGATCCTCCAGACCCTTTATTAGCTTTGTTGCCCTTCTTTGTACTCGCTCCATTTCCAGTACATCATTCCTGAGGACTGGTGCCCAGAACTGGACAGCATACTCCAGGTGCGGCCGGACCAGAGTCTTGTAGAGCGGGAGAATTATCGTTTTATCTCTGGAGTTGATCCCCCTTTTAATGCATGCCAATATTCTGTTTGCTTTATTAGCAGCAGCTTGGCATTGCATGCCATTGCTGAGCCTATCATCTACTAGGACCCCCAGGTCCTTTTCCATCCTAGATTCCCCCAGAGGTTCTCCCCCCAGTGTATAGATTGCATTCATATTTTTACCACCCAAATGCATTATTTTACATTTTTCTACATTGAACCTCATTTGCCATGTAGTCGCCCACCCCATTAATTTGTTCAGGTCTTTTTGCAAGGTTTCCACATCCTGCGGAGAAGTTATTGCCCTGCTTAACTTAGTATCATCTGCAAATACAGAGATTGAACTGTTTATCCCATCCTCCAGGTCGTTTATAAACAAATTAAATAGGATTGGTCCCAGCACAGAACCCTGGGGAACCCCACTACCCACCCCTGACCATTCTGAGTACTCCCCATTTATCACCACCCTCTGAACACGCCCTTGTAGCCAGTTTTCAATCCATGTACTCACCCTATGGTCCATGCCAACAGACCTTATTTTGTACAGTTAACGTTTATGGGGAACTGTGTCAAATGCTTTTGCAAAATCCAGATACACCACGTCTACGGGCCTTCCTTTAGATGGCAACTCACCTCCTCATAGAAGGTTAATAGATTGGTTTGGCAAGAACGATTCTTCATGAATCCGTGCTGATTACTGCTAATGATATCGTTCTTATTACTAAAATCTTGTATATAGTCCCTTATCATCCCCTCGAAGAGTTTACATACTATTGATGTTAGGCTAACTGGTCTGTAATTCCCAGGGATGTTTTTTGGGCCCTTTTTAAATATTGGTGCTACATTGGCTTTTCTCCAATCAGCTGGTACCATTCCAGTCAATAGACTTTCTGTAAAAATTAGGAACAACGGTCTGGCAATCACCTGACTGAGTTCCCTAAGTACCCTCGGATGCAAGCCATCTGGTCCCGGTGATTTATTAATGTTAAGTTTCTCAAGTCTAATTTTAATTCCGTCCTCTGTTAGCCATGTAGGTGCTTCCTGTGTTGTGTCATGAGGATAAACACTGCAGTTTTGGTTACTGAAGCCCCCCGATTCACTCGTGAATACTGAGGAGAAGAATAAATTCAATACCTTTGCCATCTCCCCATCCTTTGTAACCAGATGTCCTTCCTCATTCTTTATGGGGCCAATATGGTCTGTCCTCCCTTTTTTACTGTTTACATACTTAAAGAATTTCTTGGGATTTTTTTTGCTCTCCTCCGCTATGTGTCTTTCATGTTCTATCTTAGCCGTCCTAATTGCACCCTTATGCCCCATACACACTGTCGGATTTTCCGATGGAAAATGTCCGATCGGAGCGTGTTGTCGGAAATTCCGACCGTGTGTGGGCGCCATCGGACATTTTCCATCGGATTTTCCGACACACAAAGTTGGACAGCAGGAGATAAAATTTTCCGACAACAAAATCCGATCGCGTCAATTCCGACCGTGTGTGGCCTGTTCCGACGCACAAAGTGCCACGCATGCTCAGAAGAAATTCCGACACGGGACAGCTCGTTCTGGTAAACTTAGCGTTCGTAATGGATAAAGCACTTTCGTCACGCTGCAATGTAAAAAATGGTTTAATACAGCGCACTCTCTTCTTCTTTATAATGTGACAAGAATTAAGTCGTTTTGATGCTCATATTCACACACACTTCTCACAAACTTTTTTCGTTACTATTTATCGGGATTCCCTCAATATATTTTGATTTCTCACATCTGACAACATATTTTTTTTTTTTTTTTTTTACTTTAATGTAGAATCTTTTTTTGTGTTTCTCTTTTTATTTTTTTTTGGTGATTTTGATTAGTACTCCCGAAAATGTTTGTGTGTTTTTTGTGACAAGTTCCCACAACACCATTGATATGTTGTTCTATTTAATCTGTAGGAGGAGATTGTTTGGTGTTGTTGTCCCTTGTTAATTTCACATTGTACTTTAGAAATGTACCTGAATACTCACCAACAAACTGTCCTTTTTGGATGAAAACACACACAGGAGAGTAGAATTTCCCTAAAAATATTTTATTAAGGGGTCACAACTATAAACAAAGAGGGATGCAACGCTGGAGAAACTGCAGAAGTGGGTGAAGCCTTGGACCCCCAGGGCAGACATCAATTATTTAAAAGCAAAATTGGTGGCCTGAGGAGTCCTTATCTAAGGGAGGGCAGTCTGGTCCAGAAGTCCCAGAGATCCGGAAAGCAGCAGATGACATCTGTGTCCCCAGGCTGTGGTCATACGAGAGACTGCAGCTTTTGTCAGACCAGACTGAACCCAGGTCATCACTCTCAGGTCTTCTTTCCACGCTTCCTTACAGGCTTTGGCTGTGGTGGTGGAGTTGTGGCAGCAGGAGGAGGAGGAGGAGGAGGAGGAGGATGATGGTCCCTCTCCATGACATCCATCTTGTGTGTCAGTTCCCCACTCTCCCCCTTCCGAAGGACTTTATAAATCAGGTCCTCAGAAATCTTGCGTTGGCCCTCCTGCATGCCCAGCAATTTGGTGGCAGCCATGCAGGCAAAGGCCTCTTCAGGACTGGGGAAGGCTCTGAGGGACGCCGAAGCCTCCTGGATCAGCCTGTACACTGAATCCTGCACAGGACTGGGAGTGGCCTTCCTGGCCCTTTTATATGGCAGGCGGAGGGGAGGAACCTGAGACTCAGTCAGGCTGCGACTTGTCCCAGGCTTCTCTTGGCTGACACTTAGCCCCGCCTCCTCCTGGCTGCCACTAATCCCCGCCTCCTCCTGGCTGCCACTAATCCCCGCCTCCTCCTGACTGCCACATTCCACAGCCTCCTCCTGGCTGAGGTCTTCCTGTGTATGAAAAAGGGACATAGTTTTAGTATTGTTTTCATCAATCACACACAATTTTCACCTCCTGACTGCTGCAAATTGAATGTTAACAAATATAACAGACTATCCTTCTGAGCCCAGCAGTTTTCATTCTTGTCCCAATTTTGGGTGCCCACTACTGTCTATTGATATGTAAAACACTTTATGAAATCAGCAATTAGTGATCAATAATAACATCTAGTAAACATCATTTATTTATTGCTCAGAAATCAGTAGAACAATGCTATACCTGACTCCAGCTGGGCTCCTCCACTTCTTCCTGGCTGGAAGGCCCAGGTTGGACATCAGAAGCCTCAGCTGCTGTGGAAGGAAGAGTGGAAGGAAGAGTGGAGAGGGATTCCCTGACTTCAGTGTGGTCTGACAGAAATCGCAGTCTCTCATAGTACCACAGCCTGGGGACATAAACGTCATCTGCTGCAGCTCCGGACCTCTGGGAATCTCTTGCGCTCCCTAAGATAAGTGCTCCTCAGGCCACCAATTTTAGCTTTTAAATAAGGGATGGTTGCTGTGGGGACCACCGGCTTCACCAACTCCAGCAGTTTCTCCAGCGCTGCCTGCCTCTTCTGTTTGTGATTATAGTGGGGGTGCCTGACCTGCCACAGACAGGGCAGCTCCCTGTACTTGTCTATGAACAGGGGCAGGAAATTGTGGTCGTTGAACCCATCCATTTTCTCTGCAAGACACAACACAAGACAAACCCTAATGTCAGGCCAAACTCCCCTAATCTTGTTACAATATAGGCTTCAATTTCGAAGCAGTATAGGCCCAAGTTTAGATCCTACCTTCGTTAGCACGATCGGCGTCTCCGATGCTCCTTCCTCCGCTCACAGATCGTACGTAAGACGCGCGCGTTACGATTTATACACACTGCGTTCTTTCTATTCTATTCCCCGACGTTCTTTCTATTCTATTCCCCGCCCCTTTTCGTTCGGCGCAGTGGAGGAAGAGCACATGGCGGAGAGACAGCAGGATAGTGCTAAGTACAGCAACGAGGAGGAGGGGGAGGAAAGGCCGGAGCCTGAAACGTCCCGATCCAGAAGGAGATTAAAGGACTCAAATATGTCCTTTGGGGAGATGTTGGAGATGGTGGACATCCTGAAGAAGGCCGACTATGATGGAAAGTATGGGCCTTACCCCAACCCCAATGTCCGAAAGGCCAAGATCATGGCGAAAGTGGTCAGGAGTCTGCACCGGAAATTCAGGGTACGACGATCGAAAGATCAGCTCAGGAAGCGGTGGTCGGACCTGAAATTACGAGAACATGAGCAGTACAGAAAGATCCGGAGAGTGCTGCAAAAAAGTAAGTAGTTGTGCTGTGTTCCTATTGTTCTTGTGTTTATTACGTTCGTGCTGCTCCATGTGCTTTTAGGAACTGTTGTACAGTTTAAAATGGCAACTTTCATGTTCATGGGCACATTATTCGTTCGGATCACACATTTTTATTTCGGACGATAAAATACCATTGTTTAGGCCATATGCATTTGGCCACCATTTTGACGCCCTATACTTGTCTTCAAAGAATTGGGTTGTGTAGATGGCTTTGTTACTAGAATGAAATGCAAACTAGATTGTGTGTAAGGAGAGGACACTGAGCAGCTGTTTTCACATCTGGACACTGGAGCACTAGTGTGGGACCCCAGAACACCCTTTTTATTAGGGGGGGCACACAGGTGCTCCAGTGTATACTATAGGGGGGGCTACATCTGTGAAGCTTGTACCAAACAGGTAAAGTATTGCAGCTTGACAAAGGACACTAAAAAAGCTACATCTTGGAACTCAGCTAAAATAGATAATTGTACCCCACTTCCAAGCAATGTTTCCTATTTCTATAGTTCTGCCATCAAATATCTGTGTGCTAAGTATACCATTTTTGTTTTACATAGGGGAGAAAAGACTCGGAGGACACCCCTCATCCGAGGAGACCAGAGCCCCCCCCCCCCCTGGAAGAAGGGGAAATCCCCCCAACACAAGCTGAGCAGGAGGATGAAGACGTGGTGGAAGTAGTCACCACAACAGGTGAGTGTCTGCAACCACAGGCTCAGATAAGAGATGGATGGCGGCATTTTTTGGCAAACCTAATTTATTTTGGGTTTCCTTTCTTTTTAGGTGATCGTGATGTTGTGGATGAAGATCCTTTCACATCAGAAAGTGCCCAGATTGTGATCGGGGAGATCATGGGGTGTAATTTACATTTGGAAAACATCAAGCAAAACATCAATGATGTTATTCCAAAATATAAAAACATCATTGATGTTTTGGGGCGAGTTTAAAGCCCCTCCAAATCACTTTCTTCTTTTGTCTGCTACAATGTGCGAAATGTTTTTGTGATTTTTCCCAAAGCCAAATTTGGAGGATGCACACAGTGTGTCAACATGTGCTATCTGCCATCACGGGAGATCAATGGACGCGTTTTGGGGGTGCAACCCCTTCCTCAATAATAAAGTAGCGGTGAGGAAGGGCTTTCTCCCCCAAAACACGTCCCTTGATCCCCCGTGATGGCAGGTAGCACATGTTGACATTGGGCAATTTGTGTGCATCTTCCAAATTTGGCTTTTCCAGGGGTGATTTCCCCCCATCTGAACGCAATAACAGTTCCTAAATACTCATGTCTGATATTGCCTTCAAGTTCTACCAAATGTGACATTTGTAAGATCAAGATTTGTGTCTTTCTTGTGGGTTTTACACAGGCCTGTTTTCTATAAAATGCACATTTTGATTTTGGATAATGACACCACAAAAATTGTTATACAACAAACATGTCGGTTTGTCAGAAAAACCTTTGGTAAATGCACATGTGATTGTGCAGGTATTAAAAAGATTGTTCATCAAGAATGTGTGGATTATTGTCTCAACGCTACAACACTTTTGGGGTGATGTAATTGTTGTTTGATGAGAAAATGGGGGTAATTTCCTAAGGGGAAATCCACTTTGCACTACAAGTGCAGTTTCAGTGCAGTTGCAAGTGCACTTGTAGTGAAAAGTCTCTTTGCATTTAGTAAATAACAGCCAACAGTGCTTTGTAAGGTTACACAATCACGACATTTTCTGGACTCCACACATTTCTGTCAGGGTCAGCTAAAACAAACACAAGCAGTAAATGTCCACAAAGAAGAGCCTGGGGGGAGATGCCTGTCGAGAACTTCAAGTCCTGCAGACTTCTCCCTGTGGCCAAATACCGCAAGGTAGCGACAACCTCTGCTCCGGAGTGATGGCTTGCCTCATGCAGGTATCCTGCCTGCTGATATAGGGGGTCAGCGAAGCCAACAAACGGTGAAACACGGGGTCCGTCATCCTGAGAAAGTTCCTGAAATCATCAGGATTATTCTCACGGATCTCACGGAGCAAAGGCATATGAGAGAACTGGTCACGCTGAAGCAACCAATTCTTGGTCCATGAACTCCTCCCCACCCTGTTCATGGACTGGACTTGTGTCAAGGTCAGGACCCCAACACCAAGCCCCCACACAGCACGAACTCTACGAGGAGTACGCATACGAAACATGGCTAGAAAACGGTCGGCTGCTCAGAACGAAGTAACAGAACGCACTGAAGAACAGCAAGGCCTGTGAAGAGCGACCTGAAAAACAGCAACGAGCGGACAAGATCGCACAGAAAACTCCGATACGAACTGACTGCACGCACTGAAGAGCAGATACAAACCCACAAGCACAAATTGAACGTCAGAAAACGATCTGAAAGCCACGAGTCTTAAAAAGCGCGAATCGTCTCTCACCAAACTTTTACTAACACGAGATTAGCAAAAGGAGCCCAAAGGGTGCCGCGCTTGGTTCTGAACCGGCCTTTTCTAGTCTCGTCGTACGTGCTTGATGTCACCGCGTTCTTGGCGATCGGAAATTCCGACAACTTTGTGCGACCGTGTGTAGGCAAAACAAGTTTGAGCCAACATCCGTAGGAAAAAATCCTAGGATTTTGTTGTCGGAATGTCCGATCAATGTCCGACCGTGTGTACGGGGCATTACATTTCTTATTGCATTCTTTATAAAGTCTGAATGCTGAGTATGATCCCTCAACCTCGTATTTTTTTAAGGCCTTCTCCTTTGCTTTTATATGCATTTTTACATTGGAGTTAAGCCATCCAGGATTTTTGTTCGCTCTTTTAAATTTATTACCCAATGGGATACATTAGCTAATGCCCTTATTTAATATGCTCTTAAAACAAACCCATCTCTCCTCCATATTCTTTGTTCCTAATATTTTATCCCAATTTATGCCTTTTAGCAAGGTTTGTAGTTTAGGGAAGTTGGCTCTTTTGAAATTCAGTGTCTTTGTGTTCCCTTCATGTTTCCTATTTGTGTGATTTATACTGAAACTAATTGACCTGTGATCGCTGTTACCTAAATTGCCCCGTATTTCCACATCTGTGATCAGGTCTGTATTGTTGGTAATCAGTAGATCCAGTAATGCTTTATTTCTAGTTGGTGCGTCTACCATCTGACCCATAAAATTGTCCTGCAAGACATTAAGGAACTGGCGAGCCTTAAATGAATGCGCGGTTCCCTCCGCCTAGTCTATGTCTGGATAATTAAGATCCCCCATTATAACACTTCCCATCCTTGCTGCTAATCCAATTTGTGATAGGAGATCTGTCTCCACTTCCTCCCTCAGGTTAGGGGGCCTATAGCATACTCCCAGTATTATTTTCCCCTTAGCTTCATCCCTTTGGAGCTCTACCCATAAGGATTCCACCTCCTCTCTAGCTCCCTCAGGGATGTCATCTCTCACATTCGCTTGTACATTATTCTTGATATATAGGCATACCCCTCCCCCTTTTTTACCCTCTCTATCCTTGCGGTATAGGGTATACCCTTGAATGTTTGCCAGCCAATCATGAGAGCTGTTGAACCAGGTCTCTGAAATTCCCACAAAATCCAAATCCTCCTTGTACAACAGTATCTCTAGCTGCCCACAGTTAAAATGGCTGCAGCCAGACTTGGTGGAAGGAGATTTCTGCAACATATTTGGCAAGTACAGAATCACAGTATATATAAAATAATATGCAAAGTGGTTGGAGGGAAGCTTCAGAATAGCAAAGGGTTTTTTTTACAAATTATGTGAGCAGACTGCAGTTCCTCTTAACCACTTACCGACCAGGCTTTTTCTGGCACCTTTTGTTTAGTTAAGTTGCAGTATTTTTTTGCAAGAAAATTACTTCTAAACTCTAAACATAATACATTTTTTTTTAGCAGAGACCCTAGAAAATATAATTTTCAAAAATAAAATGGCGATTGCTGCAATTTTTTAGGACACGTGGTATTTGTGCAGCGGTTTTGCAAATGCATTAAAAAATTACTCTTTAATGATTTAAAAACAAAACACAATAGTTTACACAATTTTTTTTGTATCATGTGAAAGATGATGGTACGCCAAAGAAATAGATACCTAACATGTCAAGCTTTAAAATTGAAAATGTTTGTGGAGTGGCAAAAAACTATTCTACTTAAAAATCTCCATAGGCGATGCTTCAAACGCCTTTACAGGTTACCTGTTTAGAGTTAAAGAGGAGGTCTAGCGCTAGAATTATTGCTCTCGCTAACTTTTGCATTGATACCTCACATGTGTTGTTTGAACACCTTTTACATATGCGTGCGCAACTTACATATGCAACGCTTCTGTGCGCGAGCATGGAGGGATGGGGGCGGTTTTAAAAAAAAAATTTTTTTTTATTATATTATTATTATTATTTATTGTACTTTTTATTTTTAGACTGTCCTTTTAATTTATTTATTTTTTATCACTTTTATTCCTATAACAAGGAATGTAAACATCCCTTGTAATAGAAATAAGGATGACAGGTCCTCTTTATGGAGAGATCTGGGGTCAAAAAGACCCCAAATCTCTTCTTTACCTTTAAAAGCAAGATATAAAAAAAAATGTTTTTGATCTTTCGCTTTAACCACTTCAGCCCCAGAAGGTTTTATCCCTTAATGACCAGGCTTGACAATTGCACGGTCATGTGACGCTGTACCTAAATAAAATGAACAGTATCTCACAAAAGTGAGTACAACCCTCACATTTTTGTAAATATTTTATTATATCTTTTCATGTGACAACACTGAAGAAATTATACTTTGCTACAATGTAATGTAGTGAGTGTACAGCTTGTATAACAGTGTAAATTTGCTGTCCCCTCAAAATAACTCAACACACAGCCATTAATGTCTAAACTAATGTCTAAACTGGCAACAAAAGTGAGTACACCCCTAAGTGAAAATGTCCAAATTGGGCCGAAAGTGTCAATATTTTGTGTGGCCACCATTATTTTTCAGCACTGCCTTAACCCTCTTGGGCATGGAGTTCACCAGAGCTTCACAGATTGCCACTGGAGTCCTCTTCCACTCCTCCATGATGACATCACAGAGCCGGTGGTTGTTAGAGACCTTGCGCTCCTCCACCTTCCATTTGAGGATGCCCCACAGATGCTCAATAGGGTTTAGGTCTGGAGACATGTTTGGCCAGTCCATCACCTTAACCCTCAGCTTCTTTAGCAAGGCAGTGGTCGTCTTGGGTGTGTGTTAGGGGTCGTTATCATGTTGGAATACTGCCCTGCGGCCCAGTCTCTGAAGGGAGGGGATCATGCTTTGCTGCAGTATGTCACAGTACATGTTGACATTCATGGTTCCCTCAATAAACTGTAGCTCCCCAGTGCTGGCAGCACTCATGCAGCCCCAGACCATGACACTATCACCATGCTTGACTGTAGGGAAGACACACTTGTCTTTCTACTCCTCACCTGGTTGCCGCCAAAAACACATAACACCATCTGAACCAAAAAAGTTTATCTTGGTCTCTTTAGACCACAGGGCATGGTTCCAGTAATTCATGTCCTTAGTCTGCTTGTCTTCAGCAAACTGTTGGCGGGCTTTCTTGTGCATCATCTTTAGAAGAGGCTTCCTTCTGGGATGACAGCCATGCAGACCAATTTGATGCAGTGTGCGGCGTATGGTCTGAGCATTAACAGGCTGACCCCCCACCCCTTCAACCTCTGCAGCAATGCTGGCAGCACTCATAGACAACATCTGGATATGACGCTGAGCATGTGCACTCAACTTCTTTGGTCGACCATGGCGAGGCCTGTTCTGAGTGGAACCTGTCTTGCTAAATCGCTGTACGGTCTTGGCCACCGTGCTGCAGCTCAGTTTCAGGGTCTTGGCAATCTTCTTACAGCCTAGGTAATCTTCATTTAGACATTTGATCCAGGGTGCCTGTAACTACCACAACCCTCCTACAGGCATCCAGGGAAAAAATAAGAGGCGCTTTAAAAGGTTTTTTTTTAAATGTTCAAGTGCCTTTGACACAGTGATGGTGTGATCCTCTACAAGTGTCCTGCACCTTAACTAATTATAAAATCCCAATGTGAACAAATCTGCAAACTAAAAAGCAGATCTAAATATAAAACACACTCTCTAAGTGACCATGTGTCTTAAGTGTAGTGATGGTGTGACCCTCTTAATGTGTAATATTGCACTCACACTAAGTAAATTAATACCAAAAACATATATACCAATACTTCTACAGTGATATATAGTGCAATCACTTCATGCTGTACATGCACAAAAATAAATTAAATGAAATGACATATCTTCAAAAAACAATCAGTCCAAGAAAAGACATGACATCACACGTGGTGGACAAATGTCCAAAAAGGTAGTGATCAATCTTGATGAGAAAAAGGGTGATATTGTGTTTCTTCCACCTCTCCCTTCGTGCACAGTGCTTCCACTCCATCAAGAATTACACTCACTGACTTATTTTGCCAGCATTCTCATGCACGGCAATAATCGCTTGTTTACCACACACACGGGTAATTGGATCAATCGTTGTTCCACAGTGAATGTTTTAAATAAGGTCCACATGAAAGAAATAATAAGTGCTCCAATAGTGTAAACCAGTATCACACATTTATTAAAACCACTGCAATATTCAATCATTAAACTCACATTTAAAAGGTTAAAATTCAGCCAAAGTAAGGTGCAGATCACATCAAACTCAATATTGTGAAACCAAATGTAACAAGTGGTCACGGCGGACCCGAGGTGTGCTGGTGCCGAGCTTCCAATCTCACCCCTCCCTTGATAGTCCTCCGTTCCTCCGTGTAAACAAAACTCCTCTCCTTCAGTGTGGCTAACAGCGCTGTGTGTCACGTCTCACAGCCACGCCCCCTCACGCGTGGCTGTGAGACGTGACACACAGCGCTGTTAGCCACACTGAAGGAGAGGAGTTTTGTTTACACGGAGGAACGGAGGACTATCAAGGGAGGGGTGAGATTGGAAGCTTGGCACCAGCACACCTCGGGTCCGCCGTGACCACTTGTTACATTTGGTTTCACAATATTGAGTTTGATGTGATCTGCACCTTACTTTGGCTGAATTTTAACCTTTTAAATGTGAGTTTAATGATTGAAGATTGCAGTGGTTTTAATAAATGTGTGATACTGGTTTACACTATTGGAGCACTTATTATTTCTTTCATGTGGACCTTATTTAAAACATTCACTGTGGAACAACGATTGATCCAATTACCCGTGTGTGTGGTAAACAAGCGATTATTGCCGTGCATGAGAATGCTGGCAAAATAAGTCGGTGAGTGTAATTCTTGAGGGAGTGGAAGCACTGTGCACGAAGGGAGAGGTGGAAGAAACACAATATCACCCTTTTTCTCATCAAGATTGATCACTACCTTTTTGGACATTTGTCCACCACGTGTGATGTCATGCCTTTTCTTGGACTGATTGTTTTTTGAAGATATGTCATTTCATTTAATTTATTTTGGTGCATGTACAGCATGAAGTGATTGCACTATATATCACTGTAGAAGTATTGGTATATATGTTTTTGGTATTAATTTACTTAGTGTGAGTGCAATATTACACATTAAGAGGGTCACACCATCACTACACTTAAGACACATGGTCACTTAGAGAGTGTGTTTTATATTTAGATCTGCTTTTTAGTTTGCAGATTTGTTCACATTGGGATTTTATAATTAGTTAAGGTGCAGGACACTTGTAGAGGATCACACCATCACTGTGTCAAAGGCACTTGAACATTTAAAAAAAAAAACTTTTAAAGCGCCTCTTATTTTTTCCCTGGATGCCTGTAGGAGGGTTGTGGTAGTTACAGGCACCCTGGATCAAATGTTTAACAGGTATATTTTAATTTAAAGGGGCAGCTTCACACTAGTTTTGGAGAGTCGTTTCACCACCTAGCATATATCTTATATTTTTTGTTTTCACCTATAGATTGTGGTCTTTAGGAGGCGCGGTGGAGGTATTATTTGTTGGAAGGGCAGTTTTTCATAATACCTTTATATATACAATCTTCATTTAGAGCAACAATTCTTTTTTTCAGATCCTCAGAGACTTCTTTGTCATGAGGTGCCATGGTGAAATTCCAGTGACCAGTATCAGAGAGTGAGAATGATAACACCAAATTTAACACACCTGCTCCCCATTCAAACCTGAGACCTTGTAACACTAATGAGTCACATGACATCGGGGAGGGAAAATGGCTAATTGGGCCCAATTTGGACATTTTCACTTAGGGGTGTACTCACTTCTGTTGCCAGCGGTTTAGACATTAATGGCTGTGTGTTGAGTTACTTTGAGGGGACAGCAAATTTACACTGTTATACAAGCTGTACACTCACTACTTTACATTGTAGCAAAGTAATTTCTTCAGTGTTGTCATTCGAAAAGATATAATAAAATATTTACAAAAATGTGAGGGGTGTACTCACTTTTGTGAGATACTGTATGTCCTTTTTTTCCCACAAATAGAGCTTTCTTTTGGTGGTATTTGATCACCTCTGCGGTTTTTATTTTTTGCGCTATAAACAAAAAAAGAGCAATTTTAAAAAAAGCATTTTTTACTTTCTGCTATAAAACACATCCAATAATTTTTTTTTTTTAAATCTACAATGAGAAAAATTATAAACGCAACACTTTTGTGTTTGCCCCTATTTATCATGAGCTGAATGCAAAGATCTACGACTTTTTATATGTACACAAAAGGCCTATTTCTCTCAAATATTGTTCACAAATCTGTCTAAATCTGTGTTAGTGAGCATTTCTCCTTTGCTGAGATAATCCATCCACCTTACAGGTGTGGCATATGAAGATGCTGATTAGACAGCATGATTATTGCACAAGTGTGCCTTAGCCTGGCCACAATAAAAGGCCACTCTAAAATGTAGTTTTATCACACAGCACAATGCTGCAGATGTCGCAAGTTTTGATAAAGCACGCAATTGGCATGATGACTGCAGGAATGTCCACCAAAGCTGTTGCACTTGAATTGATTGTTCATTTCTCTACCATAAGCAGTCTCCAAAGGCGTTTCAGAGAATTTGGCAGTACATCTAACCTGCCTCACAACTGCAGACCACGTGTAACCACACCAGCCCAGGACCTCCATATCCAGCATCTTCACCTGAAAGATCATCTGAGACCAGCCACCTGGACAGTTGCTGCAACATTTTGTTTGCATAACCAAAGAATTTCTGCACAAACTGTCAGAAACCATCTCAGGGAAGGTCATCTGCATGCACGTCGTGCTCATCGGAGTCTCGGCCTGACTGCAGTTCGTCATCGTAACCAACTTGAGTGGGCAAATGCTCACATTAGACACTTGGAGAGGTGTTCTCTTCACGGATGAATCCCAGGTTTTCACTGTACAGGGCAGATGGCAGACATCATGTATGGCGTCGTGTGGTGAGCGGTTTGCTGATGTCAGCGTTGTGGATGGAGTGGCCCATGGTAACAGTGGGGTTATGGTATGGGCGGGTATATGCTATGGACAACAAACAAAGGTGCATTTTATTGATGGCATTTTGAATGCACAGAGATACCGTGACGCGATCCTGAGGCCAATTGTTGTGCCATTCATCCACGACCATCACCTCATGCTGCAGCATGTTGCAAGGATCTGTACACAATTCCTGGAAGCTGAAGACATCCCAGTTCTTGCATGGCCAGCATACTCACCGGACATGTCACCCATTGATCATGTTTGGGGTGTTCTGGATCGGTGTATACGACAGTGTGTTCCAATTCCTGCCAATATCCAGCAACTTTGCACAGCCATTGAAGAGGAATGGACCAACATTCCACAGGCCACAATCATAACTTAATCAACTCTATGCGAAGGAGATGTGCTACACTGCGTGAGACAAATTGTGGTCACACCAGATACTGACTGGTTTTTGGACCCCCCCCCCCCAATACAGCAAAACTGCACATTTTAGAGTGGCCTTTTATTGTGTGTAGCCTAAGGCGCACTTGTGCAATAATCATGCTGTCTAAACAGCATCTTGATATGCCACACCTCTGAGGTGAATGGATTATCTCGGCAAAGGTGAAAAGCTCACTAACACAGATTTAGACAGATTTGGAACAATATTTGAGAGAAATAAGCCTTTTGTGTACATAGAAAAAGTTGTAGATCTTTGCGTTCAGCTCATGATAATAAGGGGCAAACACAAAAGTGTTGCGTTTATAATTTTGCTCAGTGATCAGTTTAGGCGAATATGTATTCTGATACATATTTTTGGTAACACAAATCCCAATAAGCGTATATTGATTGGTTTGCGCAAAAGTTATTGATTCTACAAACTATGGGATATTTTTATGGCATTTTTATTTATTTGCTTCTTTTACTAATAATGGCGGTGATCAGCGATTTTTAGCAGGACTGCGACATTGTGGCAGACAAATTGGACACCTAACTGCCACTTTTTTGGGAACCAGTGACATTATTACAGTGATCAGTGCTAAAAATATGCACTGTTACTGTACTAATGACACTGGCAGGGACGTCCCCTCTGATCACTTCAGAAACCGTTCCAGCCTCTTATGAGCCACTCGGACCAGTTTCATTAGAGAGCCGGCCAGCGGCCGTCTGCTGAAAAATAACAGTACCGGGGTTATAGCTGATATCTTCAGCCATAATCCTGGTAAACCACTTTCAAACTGCAACGTATATATATGTATTGCGGTCAGCAAGTGTTTAACCACTTCCCACCCGGCCTATAGCAGACTGACGGCCGGGCGGTGGTTCCGTTATCCTGACCGGTCGTCATATGACATCCAGCAAGATAACATGCGGGGGTGCGCATCGCGGCGATCGGTGGAGCGGTGTGTCAACCTGACACACCGCTTCACCGATCTTGGTAAAGAGCCTCCGGTGGAGGCTCTTTACCACGTGATCAGCCGTGTCCAATCACGGCTGATCACGATGTCAACAGGAAGAGCCGTTGATCGGCTTTTCCTCACTCGCGTCTGACATACGCGAGTAGAGGAGAGCCGATCGATGGCTCTCCTGACAGGGGGGGTCTGCGCTGATTGTTTATCAGCGCAGCCCCCCCCTCAGATGACCACACTGGACCACCAGGGACGCCACTAGGACCACCAGGGAAGGGGCAACATGTATGTACCCCATGGCCATCCACATGTGCCCAATCTGTGTCAATCAGTGCCCACAAATGGGCACTGATTGGCACCATTATATTTCAGTGATGCCCAGCAGTGCCACCAGTGTCATCAGTGCCACCCATCAGTGTCCATCGGTGCCAGCTGTATGTGCCCATCCATGCCCATCAGTGCCCACCTATCAGTGCCCATCCATGCCACCTATCAGTGCCACCCATAAGTACCCATCAGTGCCACCCATAAGTACCCATCAATGCCACCTAAGAGGGCCCATCAGTGCCGCTATGAGTGCCCATCGGTGCCACCTATGAGTGCCCATCAGTGCCGCATACCAGTGCCACCTATCAGTGTGCATCAGTGCCACTTATCAGTGCCCATCAGTGCTGCCTATCAGTGCCTATCATCAGTGCCCATCAGTGCCACCTCATTGGTGCCAACTCATCGGTGCCCATCAGTGCCGCCATATCAGTGCCCGTCAGTGCAGCCATATCAGTGCCCGTCATTGAAGAAAACGTACTTATTTACAAAAAGTTTTAACAGAAACAAAGAAAAACTTGTTTTTTATCAAAATTTTCTGTCTTTTTTTATTTGTTGCGCAAAAAATATAAACCGCAGAGGTGATCAAATACCACCAAAAGAAAGCTCTATTTGTGGGAACAAAATGATAAAAAAATTTGTTTGGATACAGTGTAGCATGACTGCGCAATTGTTATTCAAATTGCGACAGCGCTGAAAGCTGAAAATTGGCCTGGGCAGGAAGGTATCTAAGTGCCTGGTATTGAAGTGGTTAAATAACCTACTATATGTAATGCCTATCTGATTGTCAGGAATGTAGTGACTGTATTCCTGGGATCTGTGCATGATGCCCACATATTGCACCAATCCCAAATCCATGACAGCTTTGAAACCCAAAAAATATCCGGGGATTGGCTGCTGGGTAAGACACCTATACTTTTCATTTGGTTTTATGCTTATGTCCTGTGTTCTTTCCCTTTAAAGCAACTAATGAAATGTTTGACTATCTAGGTGATGCTGGGTTTGCGATAACTTACCACACGGTTTTATGCGATAATTAATGCGTAATTCGGAAATTAAATGCATGGAAAATTTTAAGCAGCGTTTCTTAGTGAATTACATAGTTTTATTTTAAAAACTTGTGTTATTTTACCACATATCGTTTAGTGAATTGTGCCCATTGCAACAGGTGTTTCCAAAGTAGAGTATTGAGTATAGAGAATACTACAATATACAAAGTCATTATAGACAATTCTGCTTTTCCAGGTTTGTAGAAAGTTTGGGGAAAGCCCTTTTCTGTTTCAGCATGACTGTACAACTGTCTACAAAGCCAGCTCCATAAAGACATGGTTTCATAAGTTTGGTCTGAAGCAACTCGAGTGACCTACACAGAAACCTGCCCTCAACCATGCTGAACACCACTGGGATAAATTGACACGCTGATTGTGAGCCAGGTCTTCTCCTCCAAAATTAGTACCTGACCTCAGATGTACTCCTTTAGGTATATGGGAACAATTTTGCACATTTTGTCCAACATTTTCATACTGGTGTTTAAGTTTAGGTGGCTATAATTACACAATGTTTATGATTCCCATTGCATAATGAACCAGTTATTTTGAAAAGCACGGGTTCTTTTTATTTGCTAAAGAGACCTTTTGGCTACTTTCACACGGGGGCGGGCGGACGTCGGCGGTAAAGCGGGGCGCTATTTTTAGCGCCGATTTACTGTCGTTTTAGCTGCGCTATTTGACTGCTAGCGAGGCGGTTTTAACTCCTGCTAGCGACCGAAAAGGTAAGGGGCGCTTTAGGAGCGGTGTATACACCGCTCCTACAGCACTGCAAAGATGCGGCTTGCAGGACTTTTTTTACCGTCCTGCAAGCGCACCGCTCCAGTGTGAAAGCACTCGGGGCTTTCACACTGTAGACACAGGACAGACTCTTTACAGGCGCTATTTTTAGCGCTGTAGCGCCTGTAAAGCGCCTCAGTGTGAAAGTAGCCTTTAATTGTCAATGCAGGACAAAGTAACAGGGCCATCTAATTTTCCCCACTCCACAGCAGCACAGACATTTCCTGCTCTGTTCTGCAGTCAGAAAAAAGCTGTATGTAAACTCTGAGCCAACCTGTCAGAACTTACTGGAAGAGCGCTCTCACCCTGCCCCCATATGATAGCACTTAAACAATAACCAGCTACCAATGCCATTACATGAGAGAAGGGGAATGAGTCATGTGCTTCTTCATTCCTGAACATGCCAGATACTCATTGAGGCTACATTTACACTTGAAAGAAGAACACAGAAAGGTAGGGGGGTTTTGTGGGACTTTAAATGAGACAGGCCTGGGAAGGTAACACAACATGGTAATAATGAGAATATCTGTTGATTGCACCATAAATGCGACCACATCGTGTTGCATAGTAATAATTACATAAACGGTAAGTTATAATAAATCCAGGAGCCTTTATTCCATAATGAGATATATATACCGGTGGCCACTTTGTTGGCAATTTGGTGTTCTGGGAAGCTCAGGTAATACTATGACCCCTTTTGGTCTCTATTATTGTTGTTACACTCTTTCCTATGGCACAGGCACATACATGTAATTCTCACCCTTCTGTCTATACTCTCCCTGTTCGGTTATCACATTATCACTTATTGGTATAATTTTCTCTGTTCTCTCTGTTTATTCCTTCACTACTGTAACCGCTACACCTCATGGTTTGGTCCCGTATTCACACACACTTTCTCAGCCTCCAATACTCCCACTCCCTATTGTTTTCCTTCTATAGTCACTTTTAAATTTTCTTATCTTTTTATAACATTAAGACGCGATTCTCACTTTCAACAATTCCCTACAAAGTCGCCCTCTAGGTACCACCTCAGCTCCCGGGATTGCCTTACCTTCATCCCTGACAGGCTCACACCCTTGGGGCCCTCCACCCACCTACACAGGCTCCTTGTAAGTAACCCTTTATGGTTTTTTGGCTATTATTACTACTTTGGGATCATGCTACAACAGTTTTTTCGACCTGCCCTGTGATTAGCCCCTGAAAATTTCTCTTACATCTTTTATAGACATTACATATTGCATCTGCTCCTGAAGATTGGAAAGATCCATGAAACGCGTAGAGCTCTTAGATGCTATTTACATTAACAGCCCCTCTACACTTTTACCAGATGACGCCGTTTGGATCCCACCAACTGTTATGTTACTTTATTACTGTGAAGACACACAACTTCATAATTGAATTATTGCTACCTCACCGTTGCGTTCCACATCATGCTGCTATGTTAATGGGTCACCTTATTATGTTGGTTCATACTCAGGGAACAATTATTTCATATGTCATATTCTTTTACTCTGTATCTATGCAAGCTATGTGGTCATGAGTGTGGTCCATTCACCAGACATTATTGATACTACGATGCAGTCACATGCAAATATCAGTCTGATGAACTCTTACTATGGTACCATATTGACCATAATAGGCTGCTATGCTATTATGTTGTCTTATGATGTTTCAACAATATATATCTCATTATGGAATAAAGGCTCCTGGATTTATTATAACTTACCGTTTATGTAATTATTACTATGCAACACGATGTGGTCGCATTTATGGTGCAATCAACAGATATTCTCATTATTACCATGTTGTGTTACCTTCCCAGGCCTGTCTCATTTAAAGTCCCACAAAACCCCCCTACCTTTCTGTGTTCTTCTTTTATATGCATTTTGGGGATGGAGGTACATTTTAGAAATGTCCTCATTTAAAGTCCCACTTAGTTAGTTTTTCTTGTATCAAAATATCAGGGATGGAGACATGCTTGTTACCTTCTATCAATTTTACTTTTTTTTTGGTGGCATTCAGTGTAAGTGCTATTTAGGCTTTTACTTTTTCAGTGAGGCTTCCATTTTTTTCTGTAGATAGGATCGTAAGTGTTATTCTAACGCCTATTATTTTGGTATTTTCCATCATTAGTACTTGTACAACTTAATATCTTTCGCTACAATTCCCTTTCCCCCTTTTTTGAGGCTTCTCCCCAGAGACAGGTACTTATTTAATACCTAGATTACCATCCTATACCCTGAACTGTTTCTATTTCCCTGTGGACATTACCCTGTGTGTGGGGAGTATGGTCGGCCTCTGGGTGGGTTTCCTTGCCGGGGATCGCAATCCCGGGAGCTGCGATGCGTGCTGGGAGCCCTCCCCCTCCCCTATCACGTGGGGGTTGGGGCGGACTTCCCACCACGCATCGACGCCACGCTCCCAGCGTCGTGCGTGTGACGTCGTTATGACGCCATCACGTCGACACTGTGCGTCGTCCACCTAAGCGTCTATAAGCGCCGGCTGCGGGCTGGCATGGCTCGGCTCCGATAGCTGTCACTCTTCTTTACTTTAGCCGCCCACGTGGCGTTGGTGGTTACCTACCTGCGGCGTTTCCAATTTGTATTTCTTCCCCTTAAATGGATACACATTCCTTGCTAACACACCCCTTACCGGTGGCCACTTTGTTGGCAATTTGGTGTTCTGGGAAGCTCAGGTAATACTATGACCCCTTTTGGTCTCTATTATTGTTGTTACACTCTTTCCTATGGCACAGGCACATACATGTAATTCTCACCCTTCTGTCTATACTCTCCCTGTTCGGTTATCACATTATCACTTATTGGTATAATTTTCTCTGTTCTCTCTGTTTATTCCTTCACTACTGTAACCGCTACACCTCATGGTTTGGTCCCGTATTCACACACACTTTCTCAGCCTCCAATACTCCCACTCCCTATTGTTTTCCTTCTATAGTCACTTTTAAATTTTCTTATCTTTTTATAACATTAAGACGCGATTCTCACTTTCAACAATTCCCTACAAAGTCGCCCTCTAGGTACCACCTCAGCTCCCGGGATTGCCTTACCTTCATCCCTGACAGGCTCACACCCTTGGGGCCCTCCACCCACCTACACAGGCTCCTTGTAAGTAACCCTTTATGGTTTTTTGGCTATTATTACTACTTTGGGATCATGCTACAACAGTTTTTTCGACCTGCCCTGTGATTAGCCCCTGAAAATTTCTCTTACATCTTTTATAGACATTACATATTGCATCTGCTCCTGAAGATTGGAAAGATCCATGAAACGCGTAGAGCTCTTAGATGCTATTTACATTAACAGCCCCTCTACACTTTTACCAGATGACGCCGTTTGGATCCCACCAACTGTTATGTTACTTTATTACTGTGAAGACACACAACTTCATAATTGAATTATTGCTACCTCACCGTTGCGTTCCACATCATGCTGCTATGTTAATGGGTCACCTTATTATGTTGGTTCATACTCAGGGAACAATTATTTCATATGTCATATTCTTTTACTCTGTATCTATGCAAGCTATGTGGTCATGAGTGTGGTCCATTCACCAGACATTATTGATACTACGATGCAGTCACATGCAAATATCAGTCTGATGAACTCTTACTATGGTACCATATTGACCATAATAGGCTGCTATGCTATTATGTTGTCTTATGATGTTTCAACAATATATATCTCATTATGGAATAAAGGCTCCTGGATTTATTATAACTTACCGTTTATGTAATTATTACTATGCAACACGATGTGGTCGCATTTATGGTGCAATCAACAGATATTCTCATTATTACCATGTTGTGTTACCTTCCCAGGCCTGTCTCATTTAAAGTCCCACAAAACCCCCCTACCTTTCTGTGTTCTTCTTTTATATGCATTTTGGGGATGGAGGTACATTTTAGAAATGTCCTCATTTAAAGTCCCACTTAGTTAGTTTTTCTTGTATCTACATTTACACTTGAGCTGGGTGTCTTCAGGCGTTTTTCCATGTGTTTTTTTTAGCAGATCTGCAAATATTATAGGCATTTTTTCAGGCATTTTTCATTAAGGCAATTTTGCTGTGGCCAAAGGTGTGGAGTGATGCTAGAAAAGGGAAGAGGAGCTGCTGTTTGAGCTGAAAACGCCTGAGGAAAAAAAAAAGTTTGAAAAAAAAAAAAAGTAGCTCATGTACTTTTGTGAGCATCAGGCGTTCTGCTATAAAATGCTCAAATGTGAACAGGGGCCATTGAAATGAATGGGATGTTGCTTGTTGAGCATTTCTGAGCATTGAACCTCAACCTGAAAAACGCTCAAGTTTGAATGGGGTCTCATTTATCTTTAGAAAGGCTGTTCTCAAAATCATAGGAGGAAGTGATATAGAACTATGGATAGAGTTTCCACCTCATCCCTTTAAACCCGAACACCTTTGAATTACACAGGTTCTGAGGCTAATTAAATGCAGATAAGGCACCACAGAACCTGTGTAATTAATTTGTGTTTTGGGTTTAAAGGGATGAGGTGGCAACCATAAGTATGGATGCAATCATAAAAGAGGGAAAACAAACAGCAACAAATAAAATGCAGTAGACCCATCTAAAATTGTCCCACTGCCAATCTGTGGAGATCCATGTTTATAATTTGAGGTTTAGGGGTTGGGCTTTCATTTAAGAGCCCAAGAGGCTTCAGAGTGGGCACATTCAATAGAGAGAGCATAGAACTACAAGGGCTGGCCTGGGATCTGTTTGTCAGCTTATAATGCACTCCCACAGATTGTTGACACAAAATCTGACCATTTTAAATGGAGCATATGGAGAGAAAATGTGTAAGCAGAGATTGCCTAATGCAATCCACATGTTAAATAGATCATAAGATCGAGGAATACAGGCTGCCAATGTTATATGTAAATTATGACTTTACATGGAAAAAGTCAATATTTGTAGACAAATCCTATGTTTCTGGATCTATTTATCACTTGGATGTGCAGTTTTCAAAGAATGTAAACCACTTCTTGGGTATTTGCCCAACATATGCTCAGTATATCTTACCCAGGTCAGTCACAGGTTTAGGAAACGTACAAAGTAAGGGGAAAATTTATTTTTATTTATTTTTTGCAATCCTTCATAACAAAGTATTCTTTTGTGAGAATTTAGTTTACATTAAAAATGAACTTGAAAACAAAAAACGACCCCTGTACTTCAAGGGTAAATTCTATTTATTTATATCTAGGGTACGGGTAAAAAGAGATTTTACTTACGTAATCTTTTGCTCCTTCAGGCTTCCTCCAGCCCCCTGTAGCCTCTTCTCTAAGGCACTCAAATGGGGGGGGGGGCCACAGGCACTCTGACGTCATCAACTACAATACAGGGCCAATAACCCTGCATTGAACATGAGTAAGCCAAGGGCCCGTCCCCAACCCAAAGTGTTGAGCTCCAGCTGCTGAGGCAGCGAGGGATTAGGTAAGAAGTAATTTTTCCTGGTACCCTAGATATAAAGCAGCGTTTGACACCTGCATTGCAGGGGAAGCCACACTGTAAGGGTAGTGTTTTTGTTTACCATTGAGTTCAGCTTGAGGCTCGGTTAACACTGCTGCAATGGCAAAGTCATACGGCTTTGCCCTGTGACTTCCTTTCCAACTTGGATGCTATTTAGGAGCCTGTACAATGGCTGAAATCGCACCCAAGTCAGACCAAAGTAGTACAGGAGCCTTTTCTAAAGTCGGAGTAACTTGTGTAGTATTAATTAAGAAGGCTCATAGGGAAACATTGAATTGGACATATCATGGGACCTGGGGGTCTCACAAGTCGGATCCCATGTCACAGCAGTGCGAACTGAGCCTTAAGCATGAATGCTAATTCCATTCTAGGCTATACAGATCACAGAAAGCAAGTAAATTAGAACAATAACCACATTAAAATGACATCCAGGTTACAAGTCAAAATGTATATTCAATTAAAACGGACTTTCATGCCAATTTAACAGCATTCATGTATTACATATATAACATTTCAGGAGAGTATCAGAAAGGTATTAATAGTTCTACAGTGAGGAGCATCATTTCTATAAACGTGAGCAACTTCCTGTCCAGTAAAACTACTTGGGGATCTTATTTTGCGGATAACGTAATAAAACAAACATTAACGAATGTCAAATATCTCATATTGTATATAGTTATGAGGACTTTACATATAGTTAAACACTATTAGAAGATAATGTAAGTTTTCAAGAGATCCCAAATGATCACAATGAACAAAACATACATAGTTAAAAAAAAAAAAAAAAAAAAAAAAAAAAAACAAGCTGAGAAGAGTATTTTTTATGAAATACACACAGCAATACAGTACAGCCAGTCCTTACCTGTGAATCCTCTCTACCCCAATGATATCATGTAAAATCATCAGTTTTATAATAAAAGTTGAAAGTATTCCTAGAATATAATAGAAAATCCAGACTGTGTTTTCTACCACCGCGATATCTCCATGTACCCCGTCACTAAGCGTACTACCAAGTGATCCTTTGTAGACCATATGGCTCCCTGCCTATATGTCAATGAAGCTTTAATTATTGATATAATTGCTGCAATACTATCTGACTGATGTGCAAATAAGGAAGTCACGTGGGAACCTGAGAGCGCACATTACAGACAGCCGGCATCCAGTTTGTCTTAGCTGTATTTTTTAGCAGTTTGGCTTGTCGGCTTGCTATATTTTACCATTGTTACATATAGAGAGCAATGCAAGCTGCCAGCACCATAAGAAAAATGTATTGTTCTCAGCAATGCCAAGGAAACCACATTTCCCACAAAACATGAGGATGGTCTTTTAAGCTTTTAGCTCACTAGGGAAAAACCTTCTGCAAGGTTGTAATATATTGTAAAATTTAATATATTTGCAGCTTACCTGTCTTTAGATGTATCGGTTGCATTCACTTTTATTTTCAGGCTTTTTTTCCTTAAAGCGGTATTAAAGTGTTACTAAACCCACAACAGTAAAATCAGTCTGTATATGCAGTAAAGCATGCTTGTTAGACTCACTGTGGAACCTAAGGGGTTAATCCTTTGCATTGTGTGAAAAGGCTGTTTGATTCCATCTTCTCTGATTCCCCCCTTCTTCCACTGTCCCCAATCCATCTCCTAATAAGACAGAGCCTCTGGAGGCACTCTGCACATGCTCAGTTTGGTGTGTATAGCTAAAAATGTTTTTTTTTCTTGGGAGTGTGCATGTGATCAGCACATGGCCAATCAGCACTGTCCAGACAGAGGGGCGAGGGTCCTGCAGCCTCATAGGACAGTCAGAGTAGAACCTTCTGCATTGTGTGAAAAGGCTGTTTGATTCCATCTTCTCTGATTCCCCCCCTTCTTCCACTGTCCCCAATCCAGACACTGATAGAAGTCACAAGACTGCTTTATACTGCTGATAAGAAAAGTTATTTAGCAGTTTATATTTACTAAAATAATTGCATTTCCATGTTCTGTGTACTGTGGGAGACCAGATATAGTGAAAGCAGGGGCCTCGGTTTAGTAACACTTTAAACTCCCCAAAAATGTGTTATATTGCAGCTTACCAACTCTTACATATGGTGGCCGCATTTGTTTTTTTTAAAGCTTTTTTTTTCACTTGTTTATTTCCATCTGGTGATCCGGCCAGCAAGTTTGTTATTTTTCAACTTCCTTTTTCAGACCAAGCTGTCCAGAAACCATGGCAGTTAGAGGGTTGAGACAAACCATTTACTACTGAAAGGCATGCTCACAATGGTCAGCTTTTAATCATTTATGTAAAACCTTTATCCCAAAAGAATAAAAATAAACTGTTCGCACTAGTATGAACCCAGGCTTACTCTAACTGGTCAAAATGTTTTAGCTGGAGTTTGGCTTTGTTAGTCAAGTCCATCTAAGTCTGCTAATGCATCTACTCCCTTCTGAAAAAATTGTTAGACCCCCGCGCTTATGGTGAAAATGAAAAATGAGGAGCTGCAGCCTCTATCAATAAATTCACCCTAAGGTAAATCTAGAAGAAATGTGAAAAAGAGGGGATAGGTATGGCGCTGCTCTTATTAAAAGGTGACCTACAACCTCTAAATACTTTAGAGGTTTGTGTCACAGGCGCATTTAGTGCAAAAAGTGACAATAAAAGTGCAGAAAATAAATATTTGTATATTCACAAAAATCCACAAAAAAATCCTACTGTGTAAACTTCCTAACCGCTTATATATAATACATATTGTTATGTTCAAATGAAAAAAAAAATAAAATAAACACAATCCTGTGCAAAACCTGCAATTCAAAGTGACATTTCTGTGCAAAAAAATCCAACACATACAGTCAGGTCCATAAATATTGGGACATCGACACAATTCTAATCTTTTGGCTCTATACACCACCACAATGGATTTGAAATGAAACGAACAAGATGTGCGTTAACTGTAGACTTTCAGCTTTAATTTGAGGGTATTTACATCCAAATCAGGTAAACAGGTGTAGAAATTACAACAGTTTGTATATATGCCTCCCACTTTTTAAGGGACCAAAAGTAATGGGACAATTGGCTGCTCGGCTCTTCCATGGCCAGGTGTGTGTTATTCCCTCATTATCCCATTTACAAGGAGCAGATAAAAGTTCAAGAGTTCATTTCAAGTGTGCTATTTGCATTGGGAATCTGTTGCTGTCAACTCTTAATATGAGATCCAAAGAGCTGTCACTATCAGTGAAGCAAGCCATCATTAGGCTGAAAAAACAAAACAAACCCATCAGAGAGATAGAAAAAACATTAGGTGTGGCCAAATCAACTGTTTGGAACATCCTTAAAAAGAAAGAACACACCGGTGAGCTCAGCAACACCAAAAGACCCGGAAGACCATGGAAAACGACTGTGGTGGATAACCGAAGAATTCTTTCCAGTTGGCCAGATCAAGAACACTCTCCAGGAGGTAGGTGTATGTGTGTCAAAGTCAACAATCAAGAGAAGACTTTACCAGAGTGAATACAGAGGGTTCACCACAAGATGTAAACCATTGGTGAGCCTCAAAAACAGGAAGGCCAGATTAGAGTTTGCCAAACAACATCTAAAAAAGCCTTCACAGTTCTGGAACAACATCCTATGGACAGATGAGACCAAGATCAACTTGTACCAGAGTGATGTGAAGAGAAGAGTATGGAGAAGGAAAGGAACTGCTCATGATCCAAAGCATACCACCTCATCAGTGAAGCATGGTGGTGATAGTGTCATGGTGTGGGAATGTATGGCTGCCAATGGAACTGGTTCTCTTGTATTAATTGATGATGTGACTGCTTACAAAAGCAGCAGGATGAATTGTGAAGTGTTTTGGGCAATATTATCTGCTCATATTCAGCAAAATGCTTCAGAACTCATTGGACGGCGCTGCACAGTGCAGATGGACAATGACCCGAAGCATATTGCGAATGCAACCAAAGAGTTTTTTAAGGGAAAGAAGTGGAATGTTATGCAATGGCCAAGTCAATCACCTGACCTGAATCTGATTGAGCATGCATTTCACTTGCTGAAGACAAAACTGAAGGGAAAATGCCCCAAGAACAAGCAGGAACTGAAGACAGTTGCAGTAGAGGCCTGGCAGAGCATCACCAGGGATGAAACCCAGCGTCTGGTGATGTCTACGAGTTCCAGAATTCAGGCTGTAATTGACTGCAAAGGATTTGCAACCAAGTATTAAAAAGTGAAAGCTTGATGGATGACTATCCCATTACTTTTGGTCCCTTAAAAAGTGGGAGGCACATATACAAACTGTTGTAATTCCTACACCGTTCACCTGATTTGGATGTAAATACCCTCAAATTAAAGCTGAAAGTCTGCAGTTAAAGCAGTTAAAGTTTGTTTCATTTCAAATCCATTGTGGTGGTGTATAGAGCCAAAAAGATTAGAATTGTGTCGATGTCCCAATATTTATGGACCTGACTGTATGACTGGTGTATATTGTTGCTGTGAAACTGGGTTCAGAAATATGCATATACCGTCCTTAAACCCTGGTGTATATAAAAAGTCCAATAAAGTGACAATGCGCTCCTTCAAATTGATCTGTGCTTCTTGGAAAACAGTGTCCCATAAGAAACGCATTTACCGCTATTTCTGTGAGTGTGTTTCTTATGGGGCACTGTTTTCCAAGAAGCACAGATGTTTTCCAAGAAGCACAATATGTATTATATATAAGCGGTTAGGAAGTTTACACAGTAGGATTTTTTTGTGGATTTTTGTGAATATACAAATATTTATTTTCTGCACTTTTATTGTCACTTTTTGCACTAAATGCACCTGTGACACACACCCCTAAAGTAATTAGAGGTTGTAGGTCACCTCCTAATAAGAGCAGCGCCATACCTATACCCCCTTTTTCACACAATGCATCTACTCCCTTCTCCCCAGACTGACAATGCTGCTCTCCAAAATGTCTCCATTGCTCCCCCACCCAAGGTGGAGAGACCTTAAGACAGGACACGTGTTACTGGCAGTATCACCATGTGAAAATAAAGGTAAAAAAATTCAAAAAAGAAAACTAATGGAGTCATCACATTTAAGGCCTGGCCAGGTGATATACTGTATATTAAAAGTTTGTTTTGGGGTTTATTACCATAACCCCCCCCCTCCTCTTTTATATATCATAGAGGGGAAGGGTTCCGTAGTCCTAAGGGTCCTTTCACACTGGGGCGGTTTGCAGGCACTATTGCGCTAATAATAGCGCCTGCAAACCGACCCGAAAGTGCCGCTGCTTTCATTCCAGTGTGAAAGCCCCGAGGGCTTTCACACTGGAGCGATGCGCTGGCAGGATGGTAAAAAAAGCCCTGCTAGCAGCATCTTCGGAGCGGTGAAGGAGCGGAGTGTATACCGCTCCTTCACCGCTCCTGCCCATTGAAATCAATGGGACGGCGCGGCTATACCGCCGGCAAAGCACCTCAGCAGAGGCGCTTTGCGGTGGTTTTTAACCATTTCTCAGCCACTAGCGGGGGGTAAAACAATAGCGGCGCTTTACCACCGACGCCCGCCCCAGTGTGAAAGGGCCCTTAGGGATAGCCAAGAAAAAATTAGGTAAGATTTCTGGAAGAATCAACAGGCATTTTTTTTGTACTTATCAAACTGATATAAAAAAATGCTCTCCTCTGCTAAATGGTACATTTAAGGGAAACTCCACTTTTGTTAAAAACATTATATAGCATATATAGCAAAACTGCTGCACAAGAAATCTTGTAATCCTAAGTTATTAAAAAATTACCTTTCAATTTCAACTAGCAGTCACTGTTATTTTATTAAAGCTGAAGTTTAGATATGACATTTCTTGCATAGTTAGAAGTTGCCATTACTACAGTGATACCGCTGTCTTCTGGGTCCAGACCCGAGTTCTGCATAGTAACCACAGGAGGTCGCTTCCTTGGCACTACTGCCATTCAGAGAACACCATGTACTGATAAAAGGTCTTAGCTCAGAGCAGCCTTAGAACCATCAGAATCGGAACAAATATTTGCTTTTATCAATCCAGAGCTGTCACACACACATACATCAGATTCCTCACCTAGGCAAGGATGAAATATGATTGCTCAGGATATCTATGCTTACCTCCCAGGAGGCTGTGTCCAAATATTGGGTTATTTTGAGCCTGCAAGCCACACAAGATCTGTGGCACATCTGTGCATGCACAAAATCAAGGTAGTGTCATCAAGGGGCTGGCTGTGCAAATGAAGAACAGACAGCCGACTCTTGATTCAAGATAGCAGCATGGGAAGGGACGTGCAATGTAAAAGGTGAGTGAGAAAAGGACAACATAGGATTTGTTGGGATGGTGACTATGTTTATCATGCACAAAAGAGCATTAAAGCTAAATTATACATGGAAAAAATGTATGGGTAGGAGTGAAGTTCCTCTTTAAAAGAGAAGTATATATATATTTTTCCATCATACTTACGTAGGTGGATGAGGCATCGTTCCAATGCTACATCTGTCCCCCGCCACCTCTAAGACTGAGAACCAAAAGATGAAACATCGCCGATCGCTCGGTTCTCAGAGCTCTGTAAGTAGAGAGCTGGTGACTGTCAGTCACCACTCTCTGCTTTCTTTAACATGCACAGGTGGAGATACTTGCACAAATATGGCTTGTGCGGTGTCATGGATGTCATGGAAGCGTGTAGAAGAGTGGTGCACTGGAAGCACCTAAAATATGTGAGTAGATTTCTTCTGCATTTTAATAAAGATTAGTTTTCATTGTATAAGCACTATTAGCGTTTGTCCCTTTATACATGCACTCTGATGAGACTGATATGCTATGAGGCAATAAGGAGGAGGAACGAGGAGATGTAGATAACGTATCTCAGCCCTGGAGAGGCTAAAAAGCACAATTTGACCAAACGTAATTGCGAGGTCACATTTAGCAAAGTGAGAATACACCCAAAAGGGGGGGGGGCACAAGTGTGGTGATACACTGGCATAGTCTTTGAGAATTTCAAGCAGCAGATGGATTAGAATATCACAGGTGTGATTGGTGGATGGCATTTGAGCAACAGTCAGACTTATCACTGGATTCACTATATGGATTCCACTTTTACTTGATTAATATTTATTTAACCTCCCTGGCGGTATGATTATTTTGGATTTTAGGTGCTGAAAGCGGTACAATTATTTTGCATGGAAATTTGGCGTTTTATATTGTAGGTCTGTAAATCTTAACAATAACACACTTAAATCTGTCCAAACCAGAGTCTAGTAGATATCCCGGGTATGATAAAGTTTGAAACACAAAAACATAAATTATAATATAATAAATAAAAATAAATAATTAAAAAAAATTTAAAAAAATAGTAATAAAATAAATTTCCCCACAATTCACTATCGCTCAATTCTGCAAGTGTTCTAATTTACTATCGCTGTTTTCTAGCTGGTCTAAAGCCACTTTTGACGTAAAGGGACACTTTTTGGTTGCTATGGACAATCTCCAGTTTCCAGGCAGAAAGAACAGTGTATATCATGTAAAACTGCATGCAGGGCATGGGCCAGAGCACTGGGGACAAAAGGGATGTGAAATCATTTCATACAGTACTGTAATCTGTAAGATTACAGTACTGTATGTGTTATGATTTTGACAGTTTTTTGAATTTGCCGCCAGGCTCCGCCCCCGTGCGTCGCGCCGCTCGCAGGGAACGGAGCCTGGCACGGAGAGGCTTCGGAGGAGGACGGAGCCCTCGGACACTGCGGGGGACATCGCAGGATCCCGGGGACAAGGTAAGTAACGCCGCCCCAGGATCCTGCAATGCGATCCCGAGTGTGGCTCGGGGTTACCGCTAATGGTACTGAATTTTAACCCCGAGCCACACTCGGGAAAACCGCCAGGGAGGTTAAGCTGTTTACGGAATTCTTTGAGCACATTTGAAAGGTTAGAAAGAGTTAATGCACTGTAACATTAAATGCTTGAGAAACAAAGGGGGTTATTTACTAAAGACAAATCCACTTTGCACTACAAGTGCAAACTACAAGTGCAAAGTGCACTTGAAATTGCACAGAAAGTGCACTTGGAAGTGCAGTCGCTGTAAATCTGAGGGGGACATGCAGGGAAAATAAAAAACAGCATTTTAGCTTGCACATGATTGGATGATAAAATCAGCAGAGCTTCCCCTCATTTCAGATCTACCCCTTAGATTTACAGCGACTGCACTTCCAAGTGCACTTTCAGTGCAATTTCCAGTGCACTTTGCACTTGTAGTTTGCACTTGTAGTGCAAAGTGGATTTGCCTTTAGTAAATAACCCACTATGTCCCCGGACAGGCTGACCACCAACATCCTGTGACAGAATGTTGTTACTTGCTAGTTTGAATTATATGTCTAAAATGTCATACTATATAAATGTATATGCTTGATGTCTTCTTCCTCCCACTTGTGCTACGTGACGCCTTTTGTTCTAAGTTTTTATAAAAACTCAAGCCAAGCTACCATTAAAGCTGAGCATACTTTGAAACCATTTTTGTGTCTTTTTCATTGTTTTCTCCCAGAGCTCTGTAGAGGAATCCACTGGTCATTCATAGAAACCGGGCAGAATTAACCCTTTCAGTTAATGGTGGCAGCAGGCGGGATACAGTGTTCATCCGAGGTAAGTGGATTGTGTCTATCTTACTGATACTTTTCTCCTTGCCCCAGCTCTGACAAAACTGTATGTGTACGCTGTGTTTATAAGGGGAAATTCTTGCAGGATCATTGTGCTTTTGGTAAGCACCGTAAATTTGTCTCTGGTAGACTGTCTTTGGTAGACTTATATTGTTTGTCTTTGGTAGACTCATTATGTAGAAGTTCTTTTGGGAAGGACTTGTGGATGACCAGTGATTCCCTACCATTCTTTTGCTTCTTTTCTTTCTATCACTGCATACTGAATAATAAAGTATACGTTTGAATAATACAGTATAAGTTGCATGATATTTAATTGATTGGTGGAGCCTTGTACGGTAAGACAACGGCTACTGCCCACGGATTGTTTTTGGTCTAATTAGGAATGGGAGAAACGAGTAGCAAGCAGTACCCCCCGCCCAATCTCCGGGAAACATGCAAAGATTATGTAGCTAGAGTATGTGGAACGGATTATTCTTTAATAAATTCTTTTGTAGATGAACTGGCAGGATGGGCAGAGAGTATGCATAGCAGTTCCCCTTTCCCACAGGTGGGTGCCAACGATGAATCCCATATGGACATGGTTAGAGGACTCTGCCTGGGGGACAAAAAGGCTTTCCCATGGTATATGGGGGACCTGAGTGGGACAAAAAGTACATGAGAGAGGCAGGGGGAAACTGGGTAAATGTAGCCCCTTATTGGCGCGATACGCAGCCAGAAGGGAGTAAAAAGAATAAGTGGGGCAAAAAGTTTGAATACAAAACCTCTCGCTGCCTTTTACAGCAGAACAATTGCACTTATTGGAAGCAAAAGTAAAGCGACCCCACATACAGCCAGACTTCCCTGTCCTTTTGCCTACTAACCCATATCTCACCATACTGCCTGATGCACCCCTCAGCCACCACCACCTGCCTACACACCCCTGTATCCTAGCACACCTGTGTGCAACGCTTCAGGGGATGACGAGTTGATCCAAATAGCCGCCCTGGCCATAAGTAACCCAGTAAACCCCCCTCCTTCGATGGCAGTGGCTCCACCTCCACAGGTACTCCAACAACAGATACCCGTGGTGGTGCAAGTCGAGGAATCTTTAGACTCTGATGAAAGCGAGGCAGGATCAGAAATAATTGTTGAAAAGAAGACGTTAGAAACCCTTATGCAAAGAGTAGAAGATATCTCAGATCAAGTATAAAGGGCATAAAGGGAGTTGTAGTTCACATTAACATATGACGTATTGACAGGGAGTGCGCTCCAACAACTGGAAGCTATGGCAATCGAAAGAGACTGTAAAGGAGGAAGTGCCGAAAATAGGTATTAATAAAACAGGGAAAATATAAATTGTGGCTGAAATAATATATAGATTCCCGATCTATGCAGCATATATATCACATATAAGCAAAAATATAGGTACCTTTACAACCCCTTTAAAGAGAGCATGCATCAGTCGTCTGGTTGCTGGTGGTGCAGTTCCCTTGCTGCTGATTTCATGCATATCTTTTGGAATTGCTCGAACATCCAAACATTTTGGAAGGGGGTCACAGAATGCATAACAGAAGTAACCTCCATTCCCTATTCAGCCCACGATAGAGGTGTGCCTTTTGGGACTGGTGGACAATCTAGCCCCAAGGAGAGTAACTCGTACTCTGCTGACGATCCTAATATATTATGCTAAGAAATTGATAGTGTTATCTTGGAAAAAGCCCAATCCTCCTTCTGTATCAGCGTGGAAGGGTGTGGTTAATAGAGCTGCACCTTTATATAAGCTACATACATTAGTAGGGGCATACCGCAAAAATTTGATAAAGTTTGGGGCAGTTGGATAAACAGTGAAACTACGGCAGCTGATTGAGTGGCACTTAGCAGCATGCACATGTAGTAGGAGTTAACATGTAGGTAAATTGTCAGACATATCGTAATGTACCATTGACTGTAACTAAAAACAGGTGGCCTTGTTATTACTGTGTTATTTTCATTGCGTGAAGATCCAGAAGAAGGTGGAGAGAGTCAACGCTGTAGTAATGTAAAAAGTTTATTTTTGTGTATGGCCGGTATGTATAATTGTTGTGTTAAAAGCAATAGATAAAACTTTAAAAAAAAAAAAAGAGAGCATGCAAAGGTAGAAATTACATGCAGGAGTATATGAAGCTGATGATAGATGGTATTATGGGTTACGATCAAGAGAGTAGCTGGGACTGGAAAAACATGGACAGCATACACAACATACAGCCTGCTGGCAGCCAGTGCTTATAAGCTTAACACAGAAGATGGCCGTCCTGAAATGTGGACACAATTAGAGGCAGAAATGAAGAAAGTTCCCTCCTCACAGCCATAGCTTGTAAACAAAAGCCGAAGGAAGAAATTGCAGGGTTCTACAAGAGGTTTATGAAAGTGTGGAAGGAAGAAGCAGGTTTAGGCACAAAGAAAACAATGGGATCTTTGTTTATCCAGACCTTCATATCAAATTTGAGAAATGAGGCAAATTTGGTATTGAAACAATTGATCTCAGACTGGCCTAATGGGACACAGCACGATGTTTTGATCTCAAAGGGGTCTCTACAATGCATTATCAAGAGGGATTACAACACTGTAACCCCCTGGATGCTAGACCCCAGGATGATACAGGTGAATTTAGACAGTGGGGCCATGGGGGGAGAGGTAGAGGCAGAGGCCGAGGAGCGCGGGGTAATTTTAACAACCACTCTGGACCCAAAGACGTACCCATTGTTTCAATTGTGGACAGGAGGTGCATTGGAGGAGTCAATGTCTTCATTCCCGCTCTCCCATTTATAGGGAACAACAACCCCAGGCACAAACTGCCCCCAAGGGGCTCCTACCATACAATCAACACCACAGGTCAGATATCTTCTAGCCTTAAACCAACAACAACATTACCAAACATAGGGAGGCCCAGAAGGTGGTATCCCAGCATTTCCACTTCTTCTCACCGACAATTACAACAAATCTTCCATTGTCCCTTTGGAGGTTAATGGTAGGATCCTCCCATATCTCCTGGATATAGGGGCAACAAAATCAACCATATCCGAGGAGATGTATAGAGGTGAGAGAATGGATGCTGAGCCTTCAATGGGAATTAATGGGATACCAACTAAAACTTACAAAACACCTCCACTAGCAATTACTGATTCTGTCACAGGGACAGTGCTCTTGCATCACTCATTCAGGATAATACCCTCATGCCCAGTAAATCTTTTGGGAAGAGATTTAACAGGAGTTCTGGAAATTTAAATTTTCCTGACTTGAAGAGGGGGCGTAGCTATAGAATCACCACTGGTTTTCCAAGCTGAAGTTCCTTCCCCATTCCCACAGGATCCTCCCCTCTGGGCTAAGGACAGCCTTGATGTGGGATACATCCCTTGCACCCCCCACAACTCCCAGTTAAAGCAAACAATACGATCTCTCCAAAGAAAAAGAGGAAGGAATTACAGTGGGGACGGAAAGTATTCAGACCCCCTTAAATTTTTCACTCTTTGTTATATTGCAACCATTTGCTAAAATCATTTAAGTTCATTTTTTTTCCTCATTAATGTACACACAGCACCCCATATTAACAGAAAAACACAGACTTGTTGACATTTTTGCAGATTTATTAAAAAAGAAAAACTGAAATATCACATGGTCCTAAGTATTCAGACCCTTTGCTCAGTATTTAGTAAAAGCACCCTTTTGGGGGGGCGTGGCCAGGCAGCGCATGTAGCAGGACACACTTCTCCTCAGCTCCGCCGAAAATCCTGGTAATCATCCTCCAGATCACTCATCCAACCCGCTGATACCTCCGATCGGAACCGCACGCTATCCGGGCCACAGCAGACCTAACCACCCGACCGATCTGCAGCAGAAAAACATGCCAAAACGGGACAAGAATGGTGGCGGCCTGCCTGCAGTACAGGCCCAAGATGGCGCTTTGCCACAGCGATCTCAAAAGGAAAAATATAAGGAAGCAGCCCAGAAACTCCTGTTTGGTAATAAGTCATCAAAAGAAATACCATCACCCACATCTGACCTCAGTGAGGAAGAAGCAAACCAGTTGGAGATGGATAATACTATGCCACTGGAGGATGGCGCTGGATCCCCATCTGACTGGGCCACAGTGAGTACAGTTTCACATCCCTATCAAGGCACTCAGACACCAAATATCCCCCTGGATGGCCCTGAACCCACTCTCAGAGATATCCTCTCTGCAGTGACTATATGCAACAGATCCATCTCAACCCTGACTGATGAAGTGAAAGGTGTTAAAGCTGAAATATCCTATGTGAGACAGGACATGCAAAAGCTGAGAGAGCGTACAGCTGCAGTGGAGAGTAGAGTCAGTGTTATTGAAGATGACTTAGTGCCCATGCAGAGAGATTTAAAGTATAACTGCCATCTTGCTGATCAGCATGCTGCGCGTTTAGATGATTTGGAAAATCGCATGCGCCGCAACAATGTCCGCGCCTTAGGATTCCCAGAAAGGATAGAGGGTAAAGACCCTGTCGCTTTTATCGAACAATGGCTCCTCACTACATTTGGAAAAGAAGCATTCTCTCCGCTATTTGCGGTGGAGAGAGCGCATAGAGTGCCATCTCGTCCACTACCCCCTGGCAATCACCCGCGTGCTTTTCTGTTTAAGCTTTTAAACTACAAGGACAGAGATGTCATTCTTGCTAAAGCCAGAACCATGGGCAGTAGGTTATCCATTGAAAACTCCAAAATCTCCCTGTTTCCGGACTTTTCAGCTGAACTCCAGAAGCAGCGAGCAAAGTTTATGGATGTCAAAAGAAGATTAAGGGATCTCAACTTGCCATATGCGATGCTATATCCTGCCCGCCTTAGGGTAGTCGCTCTTGGAGAAACCCGCTTCTTTGAACGCCCGGACATGGCGGCCCAATGGTTGGATCGTGAGGATAGGGCCCTTAAAGCTGCTAGACCGCAAAGAGATGTCCCTGCTTAAGAGATAAGTACTGGATATGCAATGACCTGGCAAGACCAGGTCTATTTTTGTTGGGATAAATCCCTGGGCCATGAAGAGGCTTTAAGATTTAAAATGATTGTTGTCTATGGAGGACAGTTTTTACTCTCACATCCGATGTTCAGGCGGCCGAGGAGAACTGTTTGTTTGTATCACCCTCCTCCCCACAGGATTTTCTTTTCCCCCTTTTTTTTCTATTTTTTATCCTTTTGATCCCTTTTCTGTCCGCGTTTTTGCCTGCAAATAATGAAGCAATACATGCCTACCGTAGCTGTGAAACCCCTATGGAAACTAGCCTACTGGTTGTCTAGGAGTTTTCAAGGCTTTTACCCCCCCCACACCTGTTGTGTGGGAAAAGTTAACGCTGCAGCCAAGTGGCTGTGTAAACTGTTGACCTTTAGATTCTTGCCATGCAGAGTAACATGCATTAACCCAATAATTTACTGTCTTCTGTACCTATGTACTAACCTAATAATGTATTTCTCCCTGCCTTGCAACATGATTCCATGTCTGCAAATGCCTACATGTTCTCTGGAAGGAGAAAACAAACATAATTTGGAGAAAAGGGGCCTATCCCCCCTTCCAGATGGCATGTCACGGTATGACCCGAGAGTCTTGTCGAGAATTATGCCGGCCTGGTCAATGATCCTGAAACAAAATGGGGATGACTAAATTGTCCATTGTGACTTGGAATGTCAGAGGACTGGGAAATCCAGTTAAAAGGGGGGCGGTCCTTAGACATCTCAAGTCGCTGAATGCGGGGGTAGTCTGCCTACAGGAGACCCATTTCTCTGCAGACCCTCCTCCAAGCCTCTGTCCACGACTGTATACTAACCAGTTTCATGCAACCCACTCCACTTACTCAAGGGGAGCAAGTATACTGTTCAGAAAAGATATTCAGTTCAACTGCATTAGAAAACGCATTGACCCGGCTGGCAGATATGTCTTTCTTTTATGCTCAATTACAGGCCTCAAATGTATCCTTGCTAGTATCTATATACCCCCACCGTATAACTCAGAGGTTATCCGACACCTAACAGGTTTTATGGCCCAATACCCAGAAGTACCCTTACTGGCAATGGGGGACTACAATAATCTCTTAAATCCTCTCAAAGATAAATTTCCTGTACCTACTGCTGGCACGTCTCAGATGAAAAGTGGTACCCCCTTTGCCAGATTACTAGAAGAAACAGGGCTGATAGATGTCTGGAGATCCAAACACCCAAATGATAAAAAATACTCCTGCCACTCAGCTTCACATGACGGGTTATCCAGAATAGATTTGGGCCTTGGGAATGACAAGATGCTACATTTAATAGTGGAATCTGACTATGCAGACAGGCACATATCTGATCACTCGGCACTTTGTGTAACCATTTCATTACCAAGTAGGTACAAACGGCCAATGTGGAAACTTAATCCCTTCTGGCTCTCGTTGTTTGCCGAGCCAGATCCTATAGCCAGAGCACTCACACTGTTTCTGAGAGATAATATTGGCACGGCTGGGCTGGGGCTGGTTTGGGATACAGCGAAAGCCTTTTTGAGAGGACAACTTATCAAAACAATATCACAGATTAAAACTGACACCAAGGCTTGGGAACTATTGATAAGAAATAAAGTCACCGAGACTGAAAACGATTATATTAACAATCCCACAGGAGACAACAAGAGGGCATGGTTGAGTGCACAGACAATGTCTGGACAACTGGCGTTGCAGCTGGCGGAGAACAAACGTTTTTTTCTCCAACAGTCACATTTTGAGGAGGGGGAGACGACTGGTCATATGCTTGCAGTACTGGCGCGGTCTCAACAGTCGACCTCTCTCATCTCCGCCATATGCGACGCACAGGGTGCTCTGAAATGCTCTACTCCTGATATCCTGAAGGTCTTTGGTGATTTCTATGCTGATCTCTATACGTCTAAAGTTACGCCCACTGATAGTGCAATAACACGCTTCTTAGATAGTTGTGAACTCCCCAGTCTCTCACTAGAGGATAGGGTCATGCTCAATGCCCCTTTAACTGCAGAAGAACTGGATATTGCCCTATCTCAAACTAAAAACAATAAAGCACCAGGTATAGATGGCCTCCCTGCAGAGATATACAAACGCTATGCAGACCCCATGCTCCCCACACAGCTGAAAGTATACAATGAGGCATTTAAGGAGGGTTCATTGCCAAGCTCAATGAATGAGGCAATCATTATTGTTATATTAAAACCGGGTAAAGATGTGAATTCCCCAGGATCTTATAGACCCATCTCACTACTCACATCTGATATCAAGTTGCTGGCCCGGATGTTAGCAAACAGATTGGCCAAGGTAATTCATAAAATAGTGCATAGAGACCAATCCGGGTTTATCCCCACGAGATCCACGGCCCAAAATATAAGAAGACTATTCCTGAACTTACAGCTCCCAGTGGACAACACAGGCAATAGAGCAATTTTTTCGCTGGACGCAGCTAAGGCTTTCGACAGTGTCGAGTGGCCTTATCTGTGGAAAACATTACAAAATATGGGATTGGGAGATGCCTTTATTCGATGGATACAGCTTTTGTATGCTGCGCCCACGGCCAGAATACGGATTAATGGGGAACTTTCAGAACCCTTTCCTTTGTTTAGAGGCACCAGACAGGGGTGCCCACTGTCGCCCCTGCTGTTTGCCTTGGCCCTGGAACCTCTGGGAGCAAAAATCAGAAGAGACTCTAGAATAGCGGGATTCCAAAGAGGTATGAACAAAGATGTAGTGTCCATGTACGCAGATGATACCCTGCTCTACCTAGGTGACACAAAAGACTCATTAGAAACGGTTATGTCCCTCATCAAGGACTTCGGGGAGCTATCGGGCTTCTCCATTAACTGGGACAAGTCAGTGCTGATGCCGCTTGACCCCCTGAACACTCCATTACCACTAGGTGCAGAGATGATACAACAAGTAGGCTCATTCCGCTACCTAGGGATCCAGGTAACCCCTAACCCAGCCACTTATGTTGAACAGAACCTAACACCCTTATTAACCAAATTCCGCGAAAAAAGCAGGGCCTGGTGTAGACTGCCCCTGTCTGTTGTTGGTAGAATTAACCTTATTAAAATGGTCTGGGCACCACAACTGCTTTATATTTTTAACAATTCCCCAGTTTGGATACCAAAAAAATGGTTCGATAGATTAGAGACCCAATTCAGAGAGCTCATATGGAGAAAAAAAATAGCGAGGATAAAATTATCAACGTTACAATACGGCAAAGAGGAGGGAGGACTTGCAGTCCCCCATCCTAGGATGTATTATCTCGCCTCCCAACTACAACAACTAGGAGGATGGGGCCTGCTGGACCCGAAAGACCCGATCCGTAAACTTGTAATGCTGGAAGACAATAATTATTCAGCACTGACAACTTTGGAGGCGGGATTCTTACACTTAGACCCGGAAGCTCCTACAGTTAAATTACTAAACTCACTTTGGGCCTATGTCAAAAAACTATTGGGCATCACGGGCTTTCTGTCCAGCACGCCTCTCTGGCGAAATAGACAACTAAAAGAAATACAAAAACTAAAAGACTTCAAGGGCTGGGAGGACGCAGGCATCAAATATATCTCACAGTTATACCAGGGCAATACTCTCAAATCATTCCAACAGATCCACACAGAGTTTGGAATCCCACATAATAATTTTTATAAATACCTCCAATTGCGTCATGCCTTACAAACCCAGAATAGAAATGCTAGAATCCAACCGACAGAACATCCGATTATACAAGATGTATTTATGGATGAAGTTAAAAAGGGCATGATATCTAGATGTTATAATACACTTATAGCACGAATACAAGACCCCTCTAGACTACCAGCCAGACAGCGGTGGGAGGAAGATATAGGAGCAATAGATGGAGACACCTGGGAGATATGCCTTATGAATGCCCCCTTGGTGTCACTTTCTGCATCACAGAAACTTTCACATCTTTACATTCTACATAGGGCGTACAGAACCCCTCTTCAACTCTATAAGTGGGGAATTAGAGACTCACCCCTGTGCCCAAAATGTGAACGGGATCATGGAAATCTACTCCACATGATCTGGAAATGCCCCAAGCTATTCAGATATTGGAAGGAAGTGCTAGACACGATTTCAGAAGTATATATGGTACCTCTTGAGAGAACTCCGGTGGTTTGTGTACTGGGGGGAATAGATGAAGAATTTGCACCTCCACCTACACGTATAGCGCTTCTTCGCTTACTATACATAGCAAAGAAATTAATTGCCCAGTGGTGGATTACCCCGCGAGTTCCCACCAGGGGGCAATGGATAGACAGCGTGAATAGGATCCTAATAAGAGAAAAAATAACCTACCAACGTAGAAAGGCTCCACAAAAATTCCTCTCCATATGGCAGGCGTGGTTAGACGTCCCTGGTTTGGCCCCGCATCAACTAGTTAGGGATAGGTTACTCCTGGGTTGATGTAGACTTGACTACTGTATAGTAACTATGCGCATGCAAGGAAACGTAAAAATTATAAAAAAAAAAAAAAAAAAGACAGCCCCTGGGGAATATGAAACAATATGTATGATGAGGTACTGCATGGCAAGGCTTTACTCTGTTTTGTTTCTATCCCTTTTTTTTTTCTGTTTTTCCCTTCTATTATATTCCCTTACTTTAAAAATGAATATAATGTTGTACTAAACATAACGAATCAAGTTAAGGTTGTCGGAACTATAATACAGTAAGAGTTGATTCTGATATTGTTGCTGAATGAACAACAGGTTCACTATTTTTATACTCTAATATGATTGGAAATCATTAGAGCGTTCAGCATATAAGGGTACTATTATTATAGCTGATATTTGCTTAAATCTGTACCTTGTATGGAGTCATACTCCCTGCAAAATATACTATATGTTAGACCTAGTATAATTAAAAGACATGGGTAAGACAGGTGATGCTCCTGGTAACATATCATTGGAACAGTCTACAATAATCTAAGGTAGTTGATAACTGCTCCTGTGACATGCTTTATGAGAATCCCGAAATTTGTACATGTTATATACGAGTATCTGTATGCTACCTGTATTTGTTTCTTTATGCAAAATAAAAACCTTTCTGACTAAAAAAAAAAAAAGCACCCTTTTGATCTAATACAGCCATGAGTCTTTTTGGGAAAGATGCAACAAGTTTTTGGATTTGGGGATCCTCTGCCATTCCTCCTTGCAGATTGTCTCCAGTTCTGTCAGGTTGGATGGTAAACGTTGGTGGACAGCCATTTTTAGATCTCTTCAGAGATGCTCAATTGGGTTTAAGTCAGGGCTCTGGCTGGGCCATTCAAGAACAGTCACGGAGTTGTTGTGAAGCCACTCTATTATTTTAGCTGTGTGCTTAGGGTCATTGTCTTGTTGGAAGGTAAACCTTTGGCCCAGTCTGAGGTCCTGAGCACTCTGGAGAAGGTTTTTGTCCAGGAAATCCCTGTACTTGGCCGCATTCATCTTTCCCTCGATTGCAACCAGTCATCCTGTCCCTGCAGCTGAAAAACACCCCCACAGCATGATGCTGCCACCACCATGCTTCACTATTGGGACTGTATTGGACAGGTGATGAGCAGTGCCTGGTTTTCGCCACACATACCGCTTAGAATTAAGGCCAAAAAGTTCTATTTTGGTCTCATCAGACCAGAGAATCTTATTTCTCTAACCTCCTGGAGTCCTTCAGGTGTTTTTTAGCAAACTCCATGCGGGCTTTTATGTGTCTTGCACTAAGGAGAGGCTTCCGTCGGGCCATTCTGCCATAAAGCCCTGACTGGTGGAGGGCTGCAGTAATGGTTGACTTTCTACAACTTCCTCCCATCTCCCGACTGCATCTCTGGAGCTCAGCCACAGTGATCTTTGGGTTCTTCTTTACCTTTCTCAGCAAGGCTCTTCTCCCCGATAGCTCAGTTTGGCCAGACAGCCAGCTCTAGGAAGGGTTCTGGTCGTCCCAAAGTCTTCCATTTAAGGATTATGGAGGCCACTGTGCTCTTAGGAACCTTAAGTGCAGCAGAATTTTTTTTTGTAACCTTGGCCAGATCTGTGCCTTGCCACAATTCTGTCTCCAAGCTCTTCAGGCAGTTCCTTTAACCTCATGATTCTCATTTGCTCTGGCATGCACTGTGAGCTGTAAGGTCTTATATAGACAGGTGTGTGGCTTTCCTAATCAAGTCCAATCAGTATAATCAAACACAGCTGGACTCAAATGAAGGTGTAGAACCATCTCAAGGATGATCAGAAGAAATGGACAGCACCTGAGTTAAATGAGTGTCACAGCAAAGGGTCTGAATACTTAGGACCATGTGATATTTCAGTTTTTCTTTTTTAATAAATCTGCAAAATTGTCAACAATTCTGTGTTTTTCTGTCAATATGGGGTGCTGTGTGTACATTAATGAGGAAAAAAATGAACTTAAATGATTTTAGCAAATGGCTGCAAAATAACAAAGAGTGAAAAATTTAAGGGGGTCTGAATACTTTCCGTCCCCACTGTAAACCCATTATAGAACGATTTCTAAAACAAGGAATTTTGAGACCCATCATATCGCCCTATAACACCCCTATAAATCCAGTTAAAAAAAGTGATGGATCATACAGATTTGTGCAAGACCTTAGAGCCATTAATAACCTTGTAGTTCCAATTGCCCCTATTGTACCTGATGTGCCGTCCCTCATCACCTCCATACCTGCTTCGGCAGTATGTTTTTCAGTTATTGATGTAAGTAATGCCTTTTTCTCTGTCTCAGTTGACAAAGAGACACAACTACTTGCTTTTTCCTATGGAAGGCGCCATATAACCTGGAATCATCTTCCACTAGGTTATATAGACTCACCCGCAGTCTATTCAATAGCTGTACAGGCCACCTTACAGTCTTCGGCACCGAGCCATGGTTCCGTTCTTCTTCAGTACGTCGATGACCTACTGTTGTGTAGTCCCTCCCAGGAAGCCTGTCAGAAAGATTCTGTTTTGTTGTTAGAACATCTAGCTCAGACAGGTCACAAAGCGTCTAAGAAAAAGTTACAATGGTGTCAGGAGACAGTTGAATATCTCTCCTTTCACCATAAAACAAAGTGAAACTAAATCAGTCACAAAAGAGCTGCAGCTCTCGTGGATCTGCCCCGCCCACACACCAAGAAGGAAATACTAACCTTCTTAGGTATGACTGGTTACTGCCGCCAATGGATACCTGATTGCTCCTACTATGACAACATGTTGAGACAGGCTGCCCTTGCCCAACAGCTTTGAACTTGTAAAATGGAATGAAGAAATGGTTAATGCATTTGTGTATCTTAAAACTGCTATGGTAACAGCTCCTGGTCTGGGATTACCTGAATATTGTAAAGTGTTTCATTTGTTTGCAAGACACAACTGTAAATTCATGGCGGGGATCCTTGCAGAAGAGCATGGAGGAAAGCTGAGGCCTATAGCCTTTTTTTCTAGAGTAGTGCCAGTTCCGGTACAAGGCATGCCGGCGTGTCTGGGGGCCTTGACCTCATGTGCCTTGGCCTCGTGTGCCATGGCTGTGGAAATGGCCACATCCTTTACACTGGGTCACCATACAGAACTGCACACCACACATCAGGTTGCATATTTACTGAAGAACTTTAATACCCAACACGTCTGCACAACAACTAAGCGGGTATGGAGGTCATCCTCATGAGCAATCCCTCATTACAAATCAAATACGGTGCCCCTACAGCAGATCCTGCTCCTATCTTGAACGCCTTACATAAAAGGAGAAACAGATGAATTAGTCACCCCTTATGACTGTATAGACATTGTACATCAGGACACATCACCTCGAGCTGACCTACTTGCAAACCCCATTGAGGGACTATGTCTGTAGATGGGTCTTGCTCTCGTCCCGATGATCACACCTATGCCAGATATGCCGTGGTAAAATTGCCTGACATAGTGATAGAGGCACAACCCAATCCCTTATCAATCAGCTCAAGCAGCAGAGCTTATTGCTTTTACAAGAGTATGTGTCATGAACAGGTGTGACCAGAACCGTGTGATCTGCGACAGAGGACACCCAAACGTATATAAGTGAAAATATAATAATTTATTAAAGAAAGTGAGTAATATAATACAACCAACTCCAATATGACACAGTGCAATAACCAACCACAGACAGAGACCCACAAATAACAACAGATAGATAAGTGCAATAAATGGGAAATACCAGATTCATAAACAATAGCCAGGCCAGGGTCATACACAGCAGATCAGCAGATGGACAAGGGATGTTCCAGAGACGTAAACGTAAGCCAGGCCAAGGTCATACACAGGGAGATCAGCAAATGGGGGAAGGAACGCAGGACAGGGAGAGGATGGATGGGTCAGACTGCAGGCAGGGATACAAGGTAACAGGTGGGACAGGATAGGGTCCGAGACAGGATCAGGTTCAGGGCACAGGATCAGGATTGCAAGCAGGTCAGGAGGCAATGAAGAAATCAAGGCAAACATATGAATGTTTGCCGGGTATTTATAGGCCTATGATTGGCCTCAAGTGACACCTGATTGTAGGAGGTACTGTCTGCTCCACACTGCCAGGATCCATCCGCTGGTGGATACCAGTACTGCGGCCCAAAGATGATATATTATTAACAGGGAAAAGCTCTCCTGACAGTTCCAAACTGCCAGGAGACACCTGCTGGTGGACCTCAGTACTGCATGCCAAATAACAGGTCTTACCAGCGGATGGAACATTTCCTGACAGTACCCCCCCTCAAAGGAGCGACCTCCGGACGCTCCAACCAGCCGTTGCTGGGGAAAGTCCATGGTGTCCAGCTGGGCAGTGGGCACATCAGGCTGGGCAGCGGACAGGAACACTCCAGGCTGGGCAGCGGACAGGAACACTCCAGGCTGGGCAGCGGACAGGAACACTCCAGGCTGGGCAGCGGACAGGAAAACTCCAGGCTGGGCAGCGGACAGGAACAACTTGAGCTGGGCAGCGGACAGGAACAACTTGAGCTGGGCAGCAGACAGGAACAACTTGAGCTGGGCAGCAGACGGGAACAACTTGAGCTGGGCAGCAGACGGGAACAACTTGAGCTGGGCAGCAGACGGGAACAACTTGAGCTGGGCAGCAGACGGGAACAACTTGAGCTGGGCAGCAGACGGGAACAACTTGAGCTGGGCAGCAGACGGGAACAACTTGAGCTGGGCAGCAGACGGGAACAACTTGAGCTGGGCAGCAGACGGGAACAACTTGAGCTGGGCAGCAGACGGGAACAACTTGAGCTGGGCAGCAGACGGGAACAACTTGAGCTGGGCAGCAGACAGGAACAACTTGAGCTGGGCAGCAGACGGGAACAACTTGAGCTGGGCAGCAGACGGGAACAACTTGAGCTGGGCAGCAGACGGGAACAACTTGAGCTGGGCAGCAGACGGGAACAACTTGAGCTGGGCAGCAGACGGGAACAACTTGAGCTGGGCAGCAGACGGGAACAACTTGAGCTGGGCAGCAGACGGGAACAACTTGAGCTGGGCAGCAGACGGGAACAACTTGAGCTGGGCAGCAGACGGGAACAACTTGAGCTGGGCAGCAGACGGGAACAACTTGAGCTGGGCAGCGGACGGGAACAACTTGAGCTGGGCAGCGGACGGGAACAACTTGAGCTGGGCAGCGGACGGGAACAACTTGAGCTGGGCAGCGGACGGGAACAACTTGAGCTGGGCAGCGGACGGGAACAACTTGAGCTGGGCAGCGGACGGGAACAACTTGAGCTGGGCAGCGGACGGGAACAACTTGAGCTGGGCAGCGGACGGGAACAACTTGAGCTGGGCAGCGGACGGGAACAACTTGAGCTGGGCAGCGGACGGGAACAACTTGAGCTGGGCAGCGGACGGGAACAACTTGAGCTGGGCAGCGGACGGGAACAACTTGAGCTGGGCAGCGGACGGGAACAACTTGAGCTGGGCAGCGGACGGGAACAACTTGAGCTGGGCAGCAGACGGGAACAACTTGAGCTGGGCAGCAGACGGGAACAACTTGAGCTGGGCAGCAGACGGGAACAACTTGAGCTGGGCAGCAGACGGGAACAACTTGAGCTGGGCAGCAGACGGGAACAACTTGAGCTGGGCAGCAGACGGGAACAACTTGAGCTGGGCAGCAGGCTCCGGGTCATCGAGCTGGGCAGCAGGCTCCGGGTCATCGAGCTGGGCTGCAGGCTCCGGGTCATCGAGCTGGGCAGCAGGCTCCGGGTCATCGAGCTGGGCAGCAGGCTCCGGGTCATCGAGCTGGGCAGCAGGCTCCGGGTCTTCAAGCTGGGCAGCTGGCATGGGCACTTCAAGCTGGGCAGCTGGCATGGGCACTTCAAGCTGGGCAGCTGGCATGGGCACTTCAAGCTGGGCAGCTGGCATGGGCACTTCAAGCTGGGCAGCTGGCATGGGCACTTCAAGCTGGGCAGCTGGCATGGGCACTTCAAGCTGGGCAGCTGGCATGGGCACTTCAAGCTGGGCAGCTGGCATGGGCACTTCAAGCTGGGCAGCTGGCACATCCGACTGGGAAGCGGGAGCAGGTTGGGTTACTGGCAGGATTGTATAAGTGGGGAAGAACTTCCGTTTCTTCTTTGGCTTAACTGCTGGAGATCTGTAGGTGGCTGTAGGACTGTAGACAGGAGGTGAGGCATACTGAAAGGAAGGGCTGGGATATGGCAAGGAAGGGGGAACAGCAGCCAGAGGGAGTTCTTGTGGGGAAGTTGCAGATATTAGAGAAGAGGCAGGTGGGTTAAAGGCAGGATAGGTACAGGAAGTAGAAACAGGGCATTGATACTTGGTGGGGAGCAGGGTATATTGGGCTGTAGCTGAGGTTGCCATGAGCGATGGGGGAATAGATTCTTGGGAAGGCAGGTGATTAATGGCAGGGCTGGGTTGTTGTGGCTTGGCTAAATTAAGGAGATCTGACCATGCCTGTAGCACAGGATGAACAAACATTGATTCACACACAGCCTGATTAACCAGCGATTGCACTGAATGGATGCAATCAGACAACACCTGCTGTGAACAAGAGGCATAACGTTCCATGAAAAAGGCTGGGTCATCCTCTAATAACCACACCAGAGACTCAACCTGATCAAAACTGAAGGGGGGAGAAAAATCATCCCTGCCCTCTGGAGTACTGGACAAGGCTAGCTCTACACACAGCTGGATCAGAGGCTGAACATTTTCAAATAGCAATCTACCCTGATCAACCAGAGAATGGGCCAGACGGATACACTCCAGGAGCTGATCCCTGGCCCACTCTTTCAATACCAGACGACAGTAATTGTTATCCTCCAACACCAGTGAGGCAAGGAGAACAACTGTTTCTGATTGCATTTTAATAGCACTACAATGGTTCCTTTGCGCAGTCACTTCTGGTCAGAGATGGCCTTGATTTACTGTCATGAACAGGTGTGACCAGAACCGTGTGATCTGCGACAGAGGACACCCAAACGTATATAAGTGAAAATATAATAATTTATTAAAGAAAGTGAGTAATATAATACAACCAACTCCAATATGACACAGTGCAATAACCAACCACAGACAGAGACCCACAAATAACAACAGATAGATAAGTGCAATAAATGGGAAATACCAGATTCATAAACAATAGCCAGGCCAGGGTCATACACAGCAGATCAGCAGATGGACAAGGGATGTTCCAGAGACATAAACGTAAGCCAGGCCAAGGTCATACACAGGGAGATCAGCAGATGGGGGAAGGAACGCAGGACAGGGAGAGGATGGATGGGTCAGACTGCAGGCAGGGATACAAGGTAACAGGTGGGACAGGATAGGGTCCGAGACAGGATCAGGTTCAGGGCACAGGATCAGGATTGCAAGCAGGTCAGGAGGCAATGAAGAAATCAAGGCAAACATGTGAATGTTTGCCGGGTATTTATAGGCCTATGATTGGCCTCAAGTGACACCTGATTGTAGGAGGTACTGTCTGCTCCACACTGCCAGGATCCATCCGCTGGTGGATACCAGTACTGCGGCCCAAAGATGATATATTATTAACAGGGAAAAGCTCTCCTGACAGTTCCAAACTGCCAGGAGACACCTGCCGGTGGACCTCAGTACTGCATGCCAAATAACAGGTCTTACCAGCGGATGGAACATTTCCTGACAGTATGTCAGCTTTTTAAAGGGATGAGAAGTAAACATTTACACTGACTCCAAGTACGCTTTCGGAGTCGCACACGACTTTTGAACAATATGGCAGAGGCGTGGTTACATAACTGCAGATGGGAAATCTATTTCTCACTCTTCTCTGGTCACCAATCTTCTTGAAGCCATCTCATTACCCAGCAAAATAGTGATCATTCATTGCAAAGCACATACACACCATGCTGATGATGTCTCCAGGGGAAATGCACTGGTAGATGCCACTGCCAAACAAGCTGGTCTCACAGTTCTAGCCTTTGTCCAAATGCCCCCCCCTACTGTCCCAACTTTATCTTGGGAACAGGTTTTACAGGACCTACAGGATATGGCTTCATCAGAAGACCTGGCCTATTGGCATAAGGAGGGTCTGACACCGAGTCCTGAAACTGGACTCATTTCCAAAGAGGGGAAGCCAGGTATACCAAAAGCAAGTGCACCTTTATTCATTTCAGTATAATACAGCCTAGGACATAGAGGATGGAAGGCCACAGCCGATATGTTAATACAAGATTTCCACATTGTACACCTCCGGTCATTATGTGTCTTTTGTGTCCAGATGCATTGAATGTATCAGAAACAACTCAAACACACCAAACAAGCCCAAACATGAACACCTACTGTATCCTACCTCACCTTTTACACACCTACAAATTGATTTTACCCACAGGCCAAAGTTGGGAAAGAGATAGAAATATTTACTCGTCATAGTAGACATGTTTTCCAGGTGGGTAGAAGCCTTCGTATGTACTAGGGAGGATGCAAGGACAGTTGTAAAAATCCTGACACAAGAAATAATACCTAGGTGGGGATGCCCGTTGCAAATTAACTCAGATAATGGCCCAGCCTTTGTTTCCAAGGTATGTTAGGAGTTAGTCACAACCCTGCAAATATAGTGGAAATTGCACATTCCCTATTACCCACAAAGCTCGGGTATAGTGGAACGAATGAAGAGGACAATCAAGGACAAGATAAGGAAAGCTACGGGTGGCACATTTGCCAAATGGAAAACTATGCTCCCTGCAGTTTTAGCAGAGATTAGAATGACTTCCAAGATTAATCATTTGTCACCCTTTGAAATTCTGATGGGTCGACCATTTGGCATCTACGGTAAAGTATCCTCTTTTCTCCCGTTACCCTCACAGGAACCAACGCATGAATTCCAGCCTGGTGACACGGTGGTGATTCGTCAGCTGAACCGGACCAAGAAGCAAGACTATCCCTTCGGCCCACCCACTACTATCATTGCAGTGGCCAGAAGCGCTGTCCTTACAGAACAGTCTGCAGAATGGATCCATGCAGAGAGGTTAAAGAAAGTACCACAAAGGACCCAGAAGCAAGACACAGATAAAGGAGGTGAAGAAGGTGATATAAATCCTCGAAGAGCAAGTGAAACAGGTGATAAAGACTCTGAAAAAGATGACCTCACTACTTTCTCCACAGACTTCTGGAAAGATCTTGTGCCTGCTCTTTATGCTGGCACTGATAGTGTTTTTGCCCACTTGGATCATTACTAACTGTATCTACCACTCTGAGGACTTGGGTGTCAATGGTATATGTGGCCGCCCTAGTAATGAGACCCGAAACAAGAGAGAGACTAATGCATACAGCCCAGACTCTTTTACTGATAAAATGTTGTTGCTCCAGTTTAAGTACTCTTACTCCCAAAAATCAGGATATGAGAAGTGCTGGGTGTGTAGCAAATTGCACCCCACCATGGCTCGAATCCCTCTAATGGCTGTCCCCTTGAATATAACCCCATTTCTGAATGGTACCCCTCCTGTGACGATAACCAATATATCAGCTATATTTTTACGGTGAACAGAATACTGAAGTCACCTGAAAGTTATTAGGCAACCATGGTGAGATCATGTTGTGATCTAAGAGGGGATTGAAGGGTTAGAAAGAGTTAATGCACTGTAACATTAAATGCTTGAGAAACAAAGTGTCCTTCTGCTGTACTTTCACACATAGTATAACTGCAGGCCAAAAGAGCTCCATAAATAACTGAATGTGAGACTATGTCAAAGGACAGGCTGACCACCAACATCCTGTGACAAGATTGAATTATATGCATTGAAACTTATATGTCTAAAATGTCATACTATATACATGTATATGCTTGATGTCTTCTTCCTCCCACTTGTGCTACGTGACGCCTTTTATTCTGAGTTTTTATAAAAACTCAAGCCAAGCTACCATTAAAGCTGAGCATACTTTGAAACCATTTGTGTGTCTTTTTCATTGTTTGCTCCCAGAGCTCTGTAGAGGAATCCACTGGTAATGCATAGAAACCGGGCAGAATTAACCCTTTCAACATTAATTGCATGAATTCATTTATGTTTGTCACGTTGGACATATGTGTGTGATGATACATGTATATATCTTGTGGAATATTTTTTAATTTACTTCTGAACATAAAAGGTAATATAAAGATTTTAATTGTCTAGGGGAACACAGCTCGACACAGTGATTTATTTGTTATACTATGCAAGTTTATGGGAATGTGAAAAGTACTAGCAGCTGCTTTTTTAGCTTTTGATGAATATACATAGTTGCTCACAAGATTATATACAGTTGTGCTCATACGTTTACATACCCTGGCAGAATTTATGATTTCTTGGCCATTTTTCAGAAAATATGAATGATAACACAAAAAATGTTCTTTCACTCATGGTTAGTGTTTGGCTGAAGCCATTTATTATCAACTGTGTTTACTCTTTTTAAATCATAATTAGACAGACAACAGAAACTACCCAAATGACCCTGATCAAAAGTTTACATACCCCAGTTCTTAATACCCTGTATTGCCCCCTTTAACATCAATGACAGCTTTTGTGGTATTTGTGGATGAGGCTCTTTATCTTCTCAGATGGTAAAGCTGCCCATTCCTCTTGGCAAAAAGCTTCCAGTTCCTGTAAATTCTTGGGCAGTCTTGCAGAAACTGCTTGTTTGAGATGTCCCCAGAGTGGCTCAATGATATTGAGGTCAGGAGACTGAGATGGCCACTCTAGAACCTTCACTTTATTCTGCTGTAGCCAATGCCAGGTCAACTTGGCCTTGTGCTTTGATCATTGTCATGTTGGAAAGTCCAAATACGTCCCATGCGCAGCTTCCTGGCTGATGAATGCAAATATTCCTCCGGCATTTTTTGCTAATATACTGCATTCATCTTGCCATCAATTTTGACCAAATTTCCTGTGCCTTTGTAGCTCACACATCCCCAAAACATAAGCGATCCACCTCCATGTTTCACAGTAGGAATGGTGTACCTTTCATTTCATTTGTGTAGTAATGGCTTTCTTCTGGCGACTCGATCATGCAGCCCATCTTTCTTCAAGTGCCTCTTTATTGTGCATCTTGAAACAGCCACACCACATGTTTTCAGAGTCCTGTATTTCACCTGAAGTTATTTGTGGGTTTTTCTTTGCATCCCGAACGATTTTCCTGGCAGTTGTGGCTGAAATTTTAGTTGGTCTACCTGACCGTGGATTGGTTTTCAATAGAACCCCTCATTTTCCACTTCTTGATTAGAGTTTGAACACTGCTGATTGCCATTCTCAATTCCTTCAATATCTTTTTATTTCCCTTTCCTGTTTTATACAGTTCAACTACCTTTTCCCGCAGATCCTTTGACAAGGATCCTTTCTTTTGCTTTCCCCAAGACTCAGAATCCAGACACGTCAGTGTAGCACTGAATGAAAGATGCAAGGGTCTGTCAGGAGTCCAGAAACTCATTGACCTTTTACACACACACACACTAATTAAAAGCAAACAGATCACAGGTAAGGATGGTTACCTTTAGTAGCCATTCAAACCCCTTTGTGTCAACTTGTAAATATTATCAGGCCAAAATCACCAGGGTATGTAAACTTTTGCTCAGGGTCATTTGGGTAGTTTCTGTTGCCATTAGGATTTAAAAAGAGTAAAAACACAGTTGATTTATAATAAATGGCTTCAGCCAAACACTAACCATAATTTAAATAAGGCCCCTTTCACACTGGGGTGGGGGCAGCGTCGACGGTAAAACGGCGCTATTTTTAGCAGTAATATTAATCTTGTACAGGTTAATGGTCAGAGGGAATATGGTGGCCCTCCAGCAGACTGGGTTGGAGAGGCGCCTCCACATGGGACAGAAAGATTTATCAACAATATATCTTAAGAAATCTATGAAGATAAATGAATTCCACCTTTCAGGGATTGTCCCAGAGTGTATATCTCTTTGTGCCTGTGTTGTGTCTGTGTTTCAATAAATAGTTGATGTTTTGCGCCACCCTACGCTGTGTCACGACAAGTGACTGTGTGGGCTGTGGATCTAGTATCGTTATTTTATCGGGCAAGGGAAGCTTATACGGCGGACATATTCGACTTGAGTACTGGGGTCTATCACATCCCCAAATAAACACAATTTACTATGCTTCAGTTACGAATGAACACAGTAAGTGACCGATACCGATCACTCATTGTGTTCATTCAGGAAAGGAGGGGGCTGGTAATTATGACATATTTACCAAACCTTTCCCCCACTCTCCATCCTGAAGGATCCTATTGTGTGCTTACAGCTGCTGGCGCGAAGGAGAGGAGGGAAACTGGCAGCACTGTGGGGGTGGGGGGGGAGCACAAAGCTCTCTTTGCAGCAACTGAAAGCTGGCAGAAGGGACAGGAGAAGAAGCCAGCTTTCATCTGCTGTGGAGAGGGCCATACAGGGGATCAGTCCCAGTAACTGCTCCCCGCTGTGCCGATCACCCTCCCTGCCCAAATCCGATTCACCCTGCTGCCTGGCAGGGCTGGGGGGGTGGAGGGCTGAGAGAGGGAGGGGAGAGGGAGGGCTGAGAGAGGGAGGGGAGTGGGAGGGCTGAGAGGGGGGGCTGAAAGGGGGAGGGCTGAGATAGCGAGAGGGGACTGAGGAGAGAGATGAGAGAGACCCCTAGCCCTGTCCCTATCTGCAGTCCCTCCTCTGTCCCATTGTCCCAGTCTCTGTCTGCAGATCTGCAGGCCAGGTCTGTATATAAAGGCGGACGGTACCTTCCATGCCATGATGCCAGTGTGTCTCCTTGATCTGCTTTGGTCCTTCCAGTTCCAGCAACTCCCGCAGCAGCCTGCGCTTCCCGCCCATCCTCTGTCACAGCTCTGTGCCCCTTAGTAAGCCTGTCCTCCAGCTCCGGGCCTCACGTTAGAGGGGAGAGGAAGTTGGAGCAGTCTATGCTCTGGAAGTGCGGGGTATGCTGTGCCTGCTGCTTCTCGCCTCTTCAGGGGGTGGGGTCAGGGGGGGCGAGGTCAAGGGGGAGGCGGTGCAGCGGTGGAGCTCTTCTACTGAGTCCTGGGCTCTCGGGCCTATCTGCCCTCGGCCGGCCCCTCGCTGATCACTGCCACGTGGCGATCGATGCCCCGCTGCCCGCACCTCCCCAAGGGTGCTGCTGATTGCTGCCATGCCACCACAGACAGGGTCGGTGTTAGACAGCCGGTTAGAGGACGAGGTGTAGAGTAGGTAAGCCAGCAGCCATGGCTGTGCCCTAGGCGGCAGTGCGCCCTAGGCGGCTGCCTAGTTTGCCTAGCGGTAGAGCCGGCCCTGCTGTCTGGGCCTCCTGCTTACCTAGGCCCATTACAGGAGGAAGAGTGGTACCCCATTATCCATGGCATGCCACTCTGTCCTCACCCCACCCCTGGCTAGTTAGATCATTTTACAAAGTCACCTTTGGTAAGGTATATTAAAAGTGTGGGGGGGATCAATTTCCGCAAAAACAGTTAACTGCTGCAAGTCCCATAAACATCAAGTCACCAATTTCTGCATGGAGCTAGCCTCCCTTCTGCAGAACTAAGATATACTGTAGTTTTGAAAGTCCAAAAATAAGAGGAAGAGGAAGTCTTAGCAATTGTAACACAAACATTCACATCTTACTATATACATCAGTCTGCTTGACATGCTCACAGCAATAAACTATGCTGTTTTAGGACAAGTCTCTGAACTGAATTAGCAATTTCATGTCAAAACTTCTAATAGGAAAACATGACTTATGGATGTGATCTTTTATTCCGAATTTAGTTCAAACACAAAGCAGACACAGCAACATGATCAATAGCCTTCACGCACTAGAATAATTTCAATGAAAGCTCAGCGTTCTTTAATTCATATTAGCCGTGGTTATAGACCTAGACAATGTCAAGGCAGGAAGAATATCAGATTCATGGAGTTAAATAAATTGAGGCAGCTTGGAAGTAACATCATATAATAAGGATCATTTCAAAGGTAAATTGTATTTATGAAGCTAACCTTGACTTCTTGCTGTACTAGATACATTTTCATTGTAGGGCATCCAGCAGGTTCATGCATCATCAACTTATTCCTCAGTCAATAGACCAGAAAGGCACAGTACATTCATCAAGCACTACATACAGTGAGGAGAAGAGACAGAAAATGCTCCTGATGGAAGAGGACATGTGTGACTGTGTGGAATCACCCGACCCATATAGATAACCATGAGAAAATTGTGGTGCAGCCAAAAAAAAATTTCTTGATTTGAGTAAAATGGAGTTTAGAATCTTATGGGGGTTATTTTTATTTCTGTCTGTTTCTGCACTGGAGATCGTTGTCCTCACTTCCTGTCTACCCAACACATGTCACCAGAAATAGTATTGAGCTCATATCTACTCAAACTGCAGAGACAACAATACAAAATCAGAGATAGCCCTCTCCGGACCTACTATTAAAAAAATTAATAAACAACTAAATAAATCAAGCATGCAAGCCTGTTCTCCTTTTGGAGAGATTTTCTCTCTCACGTTTTGTCCTAGTCACAGGAAGTACAGGGAAATCTATCTCTTTTTTTCTTAACAGAAATGTTTTTATTAAACAAATCAGCGTTACAGCACAGTCAGCAAAAGATATTCCTACAGGTACAGTACAAAGTATTGTCTATAAAGATATTCCTCAATTCGGAGTTATAAACCTACATTTCACGTTAAACCAAGTTACAAAGGGGAACATAAGCAAATATATCAACTTGTTATGTAGAGTATTGTCATTCAAGCAACCTCACCCAGTAGCTTACCATCAAACAGTGAGGGGCAATAAAGCAGTATTGCGGGGGGGAGGGGGGAGAGAAAACAGAACCTCTTCTTTTGTTTTGTTTTTTGGGAGACTTTAACAAGTAAGAATGGGGAGATCCCTGAGGAGAACGGGAGGGGAAGAGTCGACTCTCAAGAGGCCAGACCCGTATGCCCCCTTAACCACAGGCATCTATCTATGCAGACCACACCTTGTCAAATTTACCCGGGCATTGCCTACTCTCGTAGGTAAGTCTGTATAGAGGCAGTACTGAATTAACCACTGTTCTCCAGGAGTCAAGTGCGGGTGGGTTAGCCGATTTCCATTTTAGAAAACAAGGAGAAAATAATACATGGTTTAGTATATCTATCCCCCTCAACTTCCTCTAGGTAGCTCAGCAAGAGCACCATTGGTCCAACGGTATCTGGACCTCGCTCAGATCACTCAATGTCCTGACCATCCTCCTCCCAGTACGACCGGAGCCTGGGACAGGACCAGACCATATGCCAAAACGTCCCCACCTCGCTTCTACATCTAGGACAGTATGGGTCAAGCTGTGGGTATATGTTGGCCATTCTATGCAGGGTATAGTAAGCCCTGTGTAGGAACTTGAGTTTGATGAACCTATCTTTGGCCACTATAGAGGGAATGAAAGTAGATATACAGTCCTCCCATTCATCCTCGCTCAAGGCTGCAATATCCGCCCTCCACCTGTCCAGGGATTCAGTGAGTTCAGTGTCATGAGCCACCGTCAGGTAGAGGTACAGGGTGGAAAGGGGTTTCCCCACCACGCTGAAGGTCAACAGGTGCTATAAGGGAAGGTATAGGATACGCTTTGCCACCCTAGTCGGCCTCCCAGCCCAAATAAATGAGGTCAGTACCCCCTCTAGTCGTCTGAAGAAGGCCTTAGGTATATGCAACGGGGTGTTGCAGAAGAAGTACAGGAATTTTGGTAAGAATATAATTTTCAGCAAGTTACCTCTGCTAACCGGTGTGAGTGGAAGGGTGCGCCAAACAGTACATTTAGCTGTGAGCTGGGACATGAGGGGGTATATGTTCTTCTCTATGAATTCACCCATTGTACCACTGATCTTAATACCCAAGTGGGGGAAATCATCCACCCATTGGAGGGGCGTGCCTGTGTTTAGACGAGGGACAGAGGGGTGTAGTGGGAACAGCACTGACTTGCCCCAATTGATACAAATTCCTGAATACCGACCAAACCTTTCAAATATATTTAGAGCCTTTTTAAGAGAGAACAAGGCATCTGCAAGGTAAAGCAGGGTATCTTCCGCGTATAGGGACACCTTTTCTTCCACTGGACCCACCACTATGCCCCAATGGCAGGACGAACAAACCTGGTGACAGAGGGCATCCTTGATGTGTTCCGCGCCCCAAAGGAAATGTGTTATGACAGGCTGCCATTAGTGCAGACTTTGGCTCGCGGGTTGGCATAGAGCATTCGCAGCCATGTCATAAACCTGGGGCCAAAACCAAACTGGGACAGGACCTCCCAGAGATACCCCCACTCCACAGAGTCAAAGGCTTTTTCTGCATCCAGAGGGGACACTACACCTGCCAACTCTGGTTGCGCCCTAGCCATATGTGTGAAAAGTCTTCTAATATTAATTTCCATACCCCTCCCAGGCATGAACCCCATCTGATCTGGATGAACCAGTGCTGATATGAACACGCTCAATTTGTTGGCCAAGACCTTGGCCAGCAGTTTCGCATCCACGTTTATCAATGATATAGGGTGATATGAGGAGCATAAGGAAGAGTCTTTTCCCGGCTTAGTTATTACCACAACAGCCTCACTCAGGAAGTTTGGAAGTGCCTCAGCAGTTAGCGACTCAGTTAAAATGGCATGTAGTCTAACAGCTAGCTCTCCAGCATACTGTTTGTAAAATTCTACCGGAATACCGTCTGGGCCAGGGGTTTTACCTGATTGAAGTGTCTTGAGTGCTTTTAAAAATTTCCTCCACCATGATGGGGTTTGTTGTGGTAGGTTGAAGTCAGGACAGGGATATCAACGGGCTCTAGGTAAGAAGTCAATTCCTCACTAGTATAGGTCACCCTGGAGCTATATAGGGTTTGGTAGAATGAGAGGAAACATTCAGAAGAGACAGAGATGCTGGGGGTGGTAGATATAGACCCATGATAACCCACCTCATTGAACGGACTTGTGCGTAAATAATTAAACATAAAAATAAATAAATAAACATGTGTAAACATTTATATAAAATAAAATAAAAGTGTGGCGCTAAATGTGTGAAAAACAAAATGCAAGTGCCCACAGAAGATAGAGGCAGCCTGAAATGACACTCCAAAGTTCAAAAATGAATATATAATGAAATATATACTAATCAATAACATGCAACTGGACTAAGACCACAAATCACACCAATCACCTAAAAGGTGCAGCATGAGACCTCATGTATGAATATAAAGGTGCACCAGTATTGGTGAAAGTACTTATCAAATTAAATCAAAGGAAATGTGTAGCCAATTATTATCGCAAATCACTCACTCATACATATAAGATGTGAACAAAAAATAAGTGGAAGGTTGTATGTATGAACAACAAAAAAAAAAGGGCTTACATACTATAATGCAAAAATGTGTGAACAGATATAAAAAGTGGAGAAAATATACTGGGCAATAATCAATAAGTACATAAAACAAAAAAGTCTGTGTTGCTAACACCAAGGAAAGTTCATAGAGATATAGATAGTAGTATTAACAGATCTCTCATATGTTTCTCGAACTGCTCTGAGTGGTAAGACGATAATCAAATGGTTTTCTTCCCAATGGTAATCCCAAACAATAAAGAAGATGGGGTACTCTTACCAGCAATGGTGGACTCACAAGCCATGAGCGGTGAGTCAAAAGTGCTTAAACTGTCATATAGTGGATGACAGTGTGGATCTGGTCTAAAGAAATAAGATGTTCCTGCTGGAATGGAGACCTGGGCATCCGTTTGGATATCTTGTTTGTCGTCTTACTCCAAGGTGTATGCAAGCATCTCGATCAGGAGGGCAATATTCAAAATATGGAATAAAAAAAGAGAGAGCCAAATATTCCATATTTTGAATATTGCCCTCCTGATCGAGATGCTTTTATTTTATATTATTGCACAATTTGTCTGATTGTCGTGTTGGCTGCTTCTGACCTTTGGGATTGGCGCGGTACTACTACCCTAATATGCGTAAACATTTGACCCCCCCAAACCCACCCATCTCCCTGAAACTGAGGAGGGCTTCCAACCCAAACCAAATCAGCTCGCCAGCTGCAAATAGAACAGCTCTCCACGTCAGAGACAACCGCTGGGATAATGAAACATGCTGCATGGGACAAGGGACAAGGAGGAGGAAAAAAAAAAGGCAGTTTGATGTCCCAACAGTAAGTACGAACCATCAGTAGGTAGGTATTTTTAGTATTTCCACTGCAGCCTCAAGGAGGAAGGAAACAAGGGGAAGAAGTCAGACCACAGGGATTTCCTGACATTGTCCCTGTCAGCGGAACTTACTTGGGTTACTGCAGGTGGGGCAAGTGGGCACAACGGATGCAGCGAGCCCCACGTGTGTGGATAAGGCACAACAGGTGCAACAGAAGCAGCCATCTGGCCGGTGATGCCTCAGCAGTGGGCCAAGCTGGCAATTTCAGAGGCCTGGGCCCAAGGAAGGGTGTAGCTCAAGTGAAGACAACAGGTACTCACATACGAATCTCCAGGTCAGCGGACCTGCGGCAAGGAGTCCAGCCAGGTAGACGCTTCTCTGGGGGAGTTGAAGAAGCGGGTTGTCTTCCCTGGACCCTCAGGCGAGCCAGAAAAAGGACACTGTAACGGATGTTGCGCGCCCTCATTGCCGCATTGACATGGTCGAACAATTTCCTAAGCTTTTGGGTCTCCACAGAGTAGTCAGGGAAAATCATCAATTTGTTGTACTGAAAGCGCAGGTCACCTACGTGTCAGGGCTGGCTCAGCCCTTTCTTCTCTGAGCTGGCCGCTCAGCTGTCGGCTAATTGCCAGCTCTCATCTCTCTCCACAGTTAACCAGCTGTTGTGGATCTGCCTACTTAACCACCGCAATACTGGGCACTTTCGTCCCCTTCCTTCCCAGACCAATTTTCAGCTTTCAGCGCTCTCACACTTTGAATGACAATTGCGCGGTCATGCTACGCTGTACCCAAATTAAATTTTTATCATTTTGTTCACACAAATAGAGCTTTCTTTTGGTGGTATTTATTCACAACTCTGTTTTTTATTTTTTGCGATATAAGCGAAAAAAGAGCGGAAATTTGGAAAAAAAAAAACAATATTTTCTTCTTTCTATTTTGAAACAAATCCAATAAAATCAAATTTTGTCATAAATTTATGCCAAAATGTATTCTGCTACATGTTTTTGGTAAAAAAAATCCCGTTAAGTGTATAATAATTGGTTTGTGTGATCACGGACACATGTGCGCAAATGATCATGTACAGATGTGCGCAGGTGACATATGTGTGCAGATAATCATTGGGACATGTGATTTTACTGGGACATATGTGGGGGACATGTGTTTTTACTATGTGGGGACATGTGTTTTGGGGACATGTGTTTTGGGGGCATTGTGGGTTTACTCAGTGTTTGTTTTGTGTTTTTACATGTGTGGGGTCACTAGACTGGTGATCAGTGAGTAAAAAGCTGTAAAAAACAGCTCATACTCACTGATCACCAGCCGGCTGCAGCGATCCGCTCTCCTCTCCTCACTGACAACTTTCGTGTGAGGAGAGGAGTGCAGATTGCTTAGCAACCGGCTCTGTGTTTACATCACATGACGGCTGTGAGTCAACACGGCCGTCATGTGATCAGGAGGGCCAATCGCAGAGCCCTCCTGCCGATCAGAGATGCGCCGTGTCCGGGTGACACTAACGCATCGGGATCGCGCCGCTGCGCGTGCTTGCGTGATCCCGCTCCCTCTGAGGGACGTTCCTGAACGTCCACTCAGAAGGAGAGATAGCCCACCCGGCCGTTTATGTGCAGTGGCCGGGTGGGAAGTGGTTAAAGATCTCCAGCTCACTTCATTCCTGCCTTCACCTTGGTCACATCACAAGAAACCATCTCCTGCATTCCTGTTTAAAGACTGGTTTTGCTGACATCCCTTCTGGCTCCTTGTCCTGCTTGCTGTTCCTCTACTTGGATCCCTGACTTCTGGCCTGGCTGATTACCCGATCTGGTTCCTGAACTCTGGCTTGGCTGATTACCGATCTGGTTACTGAACTCTGGCTTGGCTGACTACCCGATCCGGTTACTGGACTCTCGGACTCTAGCTATGCTTTGACTACGCTTACGCTATTTACCTTTTTATTAATAAACATGCGTAATTTTACTGTACTTCTGTCTCTGGTTCATGGTTTCTGACACTACGTTCCTGGATGCATGGAGAATCTCATCCCTGTCCCTGAAATTGAGCAAGCGAAAGATGAAGGTTCTCAGAGGGACTCCTGGGGGCCCAGGTTTAGGTGGGATTCGGTGTGCCCTTTCCACCGCATAATGGGAGGACAGGCGAGCATCAGGCAGGAGGTTGCGCAACATGTTCTCCACAAAGTACATGGGATTGGTTCCCTCAGCTCCTTCAGCTAGGCCCATGATGCGGAGATTGTTGCGTCTCTTTCTGTTCTCTGTGTTTTCAGCTCTATATTCCAGGGCCTTCACTTTGGTTTGGAGCGTGTGAAGAGCGGTGCCATTCTCTGCGACCATGTCTTCCGTGTTGCCGACTCTCTGTTCGGTCTCTGTAACTCTGGTTCTGCGTTTGTCCATATCTTGCCGCAGGAGGCCTACATCCATTTGTACGGCCTCAATTTTTGCCGTGAGGGTGGATTGACAAGTGGCTATTGCTGCCATTACCTCCACAAGCCAGGGGAGTCGGGAGTCAGTCGACTCCATCGGGCCCGTCTGCGTGCTGCGAGCGGTGCGGGCCTCCACGTGGGGGCCGGGAAGCATCAGGGGAATCTCCGGGATCGGTGGGAATTTTAACTTTTTCCCCCTATTGGTCATTGCGTGTCCAGGGCTGATAATGCACTCTGTGAGTAATTATATGCAAGCAGCCACAGCTAATCTCCGGGAACCCCTGTTGGATCTCCTCCATCTAATCACTAACGGCCTCATTGACAAGTGTGAATTCGACAACAAAAGAAAATTTTATCTTCAAGCCATAATCCCAGTAAACCACTTGCAAACCGCAATGCATATATACAATGCCTTGAAAAAGTATTCATACCTCTTGAAATTTTCTACATTTTGTCATGTTACAACCAAAAATGTAAATGTATTTTATTGGGATTTTATGTGATAGACCAATACAAAGTGGCACATCATTTTGAAGTGGAAGGAAAATGATATTTTTTTACAAATAAATATCTGAAAATTGTGGCGTGCATTTGTATTGAGCCCCCTTTTCTCTGATACCCTTAACTAAAATCTGGGGGAGCCCACTGCCTTCAGAAGTCACCTAATTAGTACATAGGGTCCACCTGTATGTAGTTTAATCTCAGTATAAATGCAGCTGTTCTGTGAAGCCCTCAGAGGTTTGTTAGAGAACCTCAGTGAACTAACAGTATCACGAAGGCCAAGGAACACACCAGACAGGTCAGGGATAAAGTTGGAGAAGTTTTAAATAGGGTTAGGTTTTAAAAAAATATCCCAAGCTTTGAACATCTCACACAGCACTGAACAATCCATCATCCGAAAATGGAAAGCGTATAGCCCAACTGCAAACCTAGCTCCACAGCTCAGATGGGAGAATCTGTCCACAGGAAAACTATAATAAACTATTATTATTATTATTATTAAACTATTACACACGATCAGAATTTCCATCAGAAAAAACTTGGATGGTTTTTCCGACGGAATTCCGCTCAAGCTTGCCTTGCATACACACGGTCACACAAAAGTTCTCTGAACTTTTGACCGTCAAGAACGCGGTGACGTACAACACTACGTCGAGCCGAGAAAATGAAGTTCAATGCTTCCAAGCATGCGTCAAATTGTTTCCGAGCATACATGATTTTTTGCGCGTCCGAATTGCATACAGACAAACGCATTTTTGGATAGGTAATTTTCCCGACTGAAAAATAGAGAACATGCCCTCAATCTTTTGCTGGCTGGAATTCTGCCAGCAAAAGACCGATGGAGCATACACACGGTCGCATTTTCCAACAAAAAGCTCTCGTCTGAGTTTTGCTGGCGGCATTTCTGATCGTGTGTACGCGGCATTAGTCGTGCACTCCACAAATCTGGACTTTATGGAAGAGTGGCAAGAAGAAAGCCATAGTTGAAAGAAAGCCATAGTTGAAAGAAAGCCATAAGAAGTCCCGTTTGCAGTTTGGGAGAAGCCATGTGGGGGACACAGCAAACATGTGGAAGAAGGTGCTCTGGTCAGATGAGACCAAAATTGAACTTTTTGGCCTAAAAGCAAAACGCTATGTGTAACGGAAAACTAACACTGCACATCATCGTGAACACACCATACACACCGTGAAACATGGTGGTGACAGCATCATGTTGTGGGGATGCTTTTCTTCAGCAGCAACAGATAAGTTGGTCAGAGTTGATGGGAAGATGGATGGAGCCAAATACAGGGCAATCTTTGAAGAAAACCTGTTAGAGTCTGCAAAAATCTTGAGACTGGGGCGGAGGTTCCCCTTCCAGCAGGACAACGGCCCTAAACATACAGGCAGAGCTATAATTGAATGGTTTAGATAAAAGCATATTCATGTGTTAGAATGGCTCAAAGTCCAGACCTAAATCCAATTGAGAATCTGTGGCAAGATTTGAAAATTGCTGTTCACAGACGCTCTCCATCCAATCTGACAGAGCTTAACCACTTAAGCCCCGGACCATTTGGCTGCCCAAAGACCAGAGCACTTTTTGAGATTCGGCACTGTGTCGCTTTAACTGACAATTGCGCGGCCGTGCGACGTGGCTCCCAAACAAAATTGACGTCCTTTTTTCCCCACAAATAGAGCTTTCTTTTGGTGGTATTTGATCACCTCTGCGGCTTTTCTTTTTTGCAATTTTTGGCGACAATTTTGAAAAAAAACATAATTTTTTACTTTTTGCTATAATAAATATCCCCAAAAAATATATAAATAAACATTTTTTTTCCCTCAGTTTAGGCCGATACGTATTCTTTTACATATTTTTGGTAAAAAAAAAATCGCCATAAGCATTTATTGATTGGTTTGCGCAAAATTTATAGCGTCTACAAAATAAGGGATAGTTTTATGGCATTTTTATTAATCTTTTTTTTTACTAGTAATGGCGGCGATCAGCGATTTTTATCGGGACTGCGACATTATGGCAGACAGATCGGACACTTTTGGCGCGATTTTGGGACCATTCATATTTATACAGCGATCAGTGCAATTAAAAATGCATTGATTACTGTGTACATGTGACTGGCAGTGAAGGGGTTAACCCCTAGGTGGCGCTGTAGGGGTTAAGTGTGTCCTAGGGAGTGATTCTAACTGTTGGGGAGAGGGGCTATGTGTGACACCACAATGATCACCACTCCCGATTACAGGGAGCTGTAATTAGTGTCAGTGTCACTAGGCAGAATGGGGAAATGCTTGTTTACATCAGCATTTCCCCATTCTCCCTCTCCGTGAGACGATTGTGGGTATCCCCGTGGACATCGAGTCCACGGGACCCGCGATCACACTCACACCTTTTAAACCACTTCTTAAAGGGCAACGTACAGGTACGTTAATCTGCCTGTACATGCTCTTCTGTGGTTAAGCTATTTTGCAGAGAAGAATGGGCAAAAATGTCACTCTCCAGATGTGCAAAGCTGGAAGAAACATGCCCAAAATACTTCCAGCTGTAACTGCAGTGAAAGGTGGTTCTACAAAGTATTGACTCAGGAGGGCTGAATACAAATGCACGCCACACTTTTCACATATTTATTTGTAAAAAATGTTGAAAACCATTTATCATTTTCCTTCCACTTCACAATTATGTGCCACTTTGTGTTGGTCTATCACATAAAATCCCAATAAAATACATTTACGTTTTTGGTTGTAACATGACAAAATGTGGAAAATTTCAAGGGGTATAAATACTTTTTCAAGGCAGTGTATGTATTGCGGTCGGCAAGTGGTTAAAGTGATTTCTCAGCAAAATAAAGCATGAAGACATGGATGGATGGGGGAGTTTGCTTTGAATATTAAAAATAAATTAAATAGCATTTTTAATTTGTGGCGCTCAGATGCAGTGTAGTTCCGCTTTAACACACAATATTCTCTACATTAGGATACTCTCTTTCCAATGTATATCTAAAATAATTTAAAACTCCATAATTCCCTTTTAGACAGTCATAAAAAAACAAAAAAAAACAAATGCTTTACAACTTTACTGGTTTTGAAATTCAGAGCTGTCTGAGGAAAGGCTTCTTAGAACTGCTCAGGCCTAATCGCTATGCATGTTTTATAGCTCACATGGGTCTGGTAATACCAAGACAGTGAGTGTACTGGGGATTCACAACACTTGATACATAAATGTAACTTGACAGTGGAAGCTGAAGTCATCTGAAACGGTAAGTATCCTTCACTTTTCTAATGTAATTACTTCAGGGAGAGATTTCCTCACCACCTTCCAAGTCTGCAAGCCTCTGCTTTCCATCCCTGTTAAAGAGGAACTGCAGTCTGCTTACATAATTTGTAATAAAAACATCTTTGCATTCCTGAAGCTTCCCTCCAACCACTTTGCATATTATTTTATATATATTGTGATTCTGTACTTTCCAAATATGCTTCAGAAATCTCCCTCCGTTGAGTCTGGCTGCAACCATTTTAACTGTGGGGTAGCTGAAGCTGCTGCCTGTTCACTTCCTGGATTTACACAGACACACAGAGGCACATCTCCAGCTCTGCGGCTCTCATTGGCCCTCTTATGACTCATTCATCCCTGCCTTCCTGGCAAACTCTTACAAGAGTGAGGGAGGGAGCTGTGCATGATGTCATAAGCCTAGGCGTTTTACCAGACAAGAAACAGGAAGTGGGCTGTATAAGGTATTTACTAGCAGGAAAAAAAATTAAAGTTACGCTTACCGGTAACGTCTTTTCCAGTAGTCTTCCAGGACAGCCACAATGACAGACCTTGGCTCCTCCCCTTCCTTAGGAAACAGTGCGCCAGCCAAAAAATTTCACTTCCCCCTGCCGGACTTCAGTTTTTCTAAGAGCAACTCCGGCCAGCTGGGGAGACACAAGAAGACATTAATAACATACCATCACATATTACTAACGTGCCTGCGTTCAGGGCTTTCCTCAAGTCCCCCTATAAATTTGGGTGGGTGACTAGTGCTGTCCCAAAAGACTACTGGAAAAGACGTTACCGGTAACCGTAACTTTCCCTCGCCGTCTTTCAGGACAGCCACAATGAGAGGCTAGACGAGCACTTACCACTTAAGTGGGACTACGGCTTGCAAAACCTTTCACCCAAAGGCTTGCTCATTCGCTGACACCAGGTCCACCCTGTAATGTTTTACAAAACTGGACCACATTGCTGCTTTGCAAATTTGCTCCAGCCCTTTCCGCTTGAGAAGCCGCCATAGCCCTAGTAGAGTGTGCTTTTATACCAACAGGAGCTTCTTTTCCTGCAAACTTATAGGCCTGGCCAATGGTTACCTTGAGTCATCTGGCAATGGTGCGTCGAGACGCTTTATATCCCTTTCTTGCCCCAGAAAACAAAATAAACAGAGTCTGACTTCCTTACTGCTTTCATCAGCTCTAAGTACTGCAGAATACATCTCCTTACATCTAAGGTATAAAATTTAAACTTCCTTTCTCCTGAGGGATTAAGACAGAAAGTGGGTAAGACTATCTCCTGGCTTCCATGATACTTTGAGGCCAATTTAGGTAAGAATGCTGGATCGGTTTTAAAAACTACCCGATCCGAAAAAACAACACAAAAAGGGGGTCTGACTGATAAACCCTTTATTTCGCTGACCCTCCTGGCAGTTATCACTGCAACAAAATACTGTTTTGAAAGTAAGATCCTTCAGTGAACAATTTTCTAAAGGCTCAAATGGTGGCTCCATTAGGGCCTGTAAGACCAAAGATAGGTCCCACTTGGGGAAGGGTGGGCCTTGAACTGGTCTCTGTCTTGCTAGAGCTCTGAAAAATCAGACCACCCAAGGGTTGGTGGCCAGAGGTTTTTCCAAATATGAGCAAAGCGCTAAAACCTGGCTCTTAAGGGTATTAACGGCTAACCCTTTATCTGCCCCGCACTGCAAGAACTCCAAAACTGCTATGGGGCTCTGCACCTTGAAGGAGTTTTCTATGTACCACTCGTTAAAGCAAACCCAGACCTTTTTGTAGATCTGGCGCATCTCCTTCTTTCTGCTATTGAGGAGAGTGGATGCCAGCCTTTCTGAAAATCCCTTGGTTTTTAATATTCCTTCCTCAGTAGCCAGGCCACTAAGTTCCATCGGTGTACTTGGGGACAGAGGACCGGGCCCTGTGAAAAGAGATCCTCCCGAAGTGGTAGGAACCAAGGAGGTTCTACTGCTGTTTGAGTATTGAGAACCAAGCCCTTTTGGGCCAATGTGGTGCCACCAAGAAGAGAGGTGTTCTCTGTCTGAAATTTTCTCAGCACAGCCAGGAGCCAGACCGGGGGTGGGAAGGCATAGCATTTTTTAAAAAGCCAGCTCTGCGTTAGCGCATCTATCCCTAGTGCGTTTTCCCACCTGTTTAGTAAGAAAAAAACATGGGGTTTTTGCATTGTCCTTTGATGCGAAGAGGTCCATCTCCGGGGGTCCGCATCTTTTGGATATAAGGCTGAAGACTTCCTGGTTGAGCACCCAATCGCCCTCTCTCAGCTGCTTTCTGAAAGTCCGCCACCACATTCTTTTCCCCTTTTAGAAACACCGTCGATAGGGAGAGTGCGTTGGCCTCTGCCTAGCTCAGGACTTCTGTTGCTAGGGCCAACAGGATTCCACTCCTCGTGCTGCCTTGCTTGTTTACATAAGCGACGCCCGAGAAGTTGTCTGAGCGCACTTGAATGTGGTGGCCCTGAAGTTCTCTACTGAAGGCTTTGAGTGCCAACCCGACAGCTTTCAGTTCCTTCCAATTGGATGACCTTTTGAGCTCCTTGTCCCTTCACGTGCCCTGTGCCAGTAAGGTTCCCAAGTGTGCGCCCCAGCCTTTGCCGCTTGCGTCCATGGTTACCATCCTGGAGACCGGAATGAGCCACAGACGCCCCTGCGATACCGCTTTTCTCCACCACAGGGATCTTTTTACCTGAGGTGGAATGCATAGTAAGGTGTCTAACGGCTCCTGGCTGTGGTCAAAAAAAAATGTACAAAAATGTAGCCCTGCCCACTGAACTGCTGGGATGGTTGAAGTTAGCAGACCCAGAGTTGACATTGATGACCTTATAGAGACCTGCTGGTTGTTTTGGAGAGAGGCTACTGCCTTGTCCAATTTCTGCATCTTTTCTTCCGGGAGAAAAACTCTTCTGAGTGGAGTCTAGCAGGTACCCTAGGTAGGTAATGCGCTGAGATGGAATCAAGCTGGACTTTTCCAGGTTCAGCAGCCACCCCAGCCCTGTCAGGGTTTCCTTTGTCAGTTCCAGATTTCTGGTTAGCTGTTCTGGAAATACTGCGAAGAGGAGCAGATCATCCAGATATGCAATAATTGAGACTCTTGAGTCGCAGAAAGGCCAAGGCTTCTGCCATGACCTTTGTGAATATTCAAGGTGACGAGGATAGGCCGAATGGAGGTGCCTGAAACTGTAGATGGCTTGTTTCTCCTTCTATATTTAGATGGAGAAACTTCTGGAAAGCTTCTGTGATAGTGATGTGGAGGCGTCCTTGAGATCTAGTGACACCATGTAACAATTCTGGGATAGCAAGGCTCTAAGGATGAGCTCAGGCACGTTCACAAACAGCACGTGCAGAGCCCGCCAGGAAGTCGGCACTGCACAGCGCTAATCACAAGCAGTGAGACATTGTCCCGATGCGCGGCTGCAGAGATGGGGAAATGTCTCACTGCCTGTTATTAGTGCTGTGCAGTGCTGACTTCCTGGCAGGCTCTGCACATGCTGTTTGCGAACACGCCTGAGCTCATCCTTACAAGGCTCTGACTGTAAAGGTCGATTCCATAGGGAATCTCTTGTAGGAAATTGACTGGTTCAGGGGTTTTAAGTTCAGGAGCAATCTGTATTTTCCTGAGGGTTTTTTTACTACAAAAATGTGTAAGTAAAAGCCCCCCCCCCTCCTCCCCTTTGGAACTCTGCGAACCACGTTCTGTTCCTCTAGATCAGTGGTTCTCAACCTGGGGGTCGAATAATGATTTGCCAGGGGCCACCAAATCCAGGGATGTTCCATTCCCACCCACCAAGGAGTAAGAGAAGGAGAGAAAATAGACAATACATGGAAGGGGGAGGAAAAGAGGGGGAGGAACAAAGAAAAAGGGAGAGAAAGAATAAGAGCAAGAACAAGAGAGACGGCTAGAGAGAGGGATTGGGGGGGGAATTAGGATAGAGGGAGATAAAAGGGAAAGAAAGGAGAACAAAAACAAAGTGTTACACTTTCTAAAATGTACCATAAGGGATTTTAATATTGTATGGGTGGAAGGGACTCAGGGAGCGCTAAATGTCCGTGGGTTAGGGGTGCAGATTACTACTCTTGCCTTGGGTGCTGACAACCCACGCTACGAAAATAATTTTACTGTTAGGGGTCGCCACAACTTGGGAAATTTTATCAAGGGGCCACGGCACTAGAAGGTTGAGAACCACTGCTCTAGACCCTTTAATGCCCCCAGTAGGGCCTTGGCCTTCGTCGCACACCTGGGAAGGAGTGTAATGAGGAGTCTTTGTGGGGGTGGTCTTGTAAATTCTAGGCGGTACCCCCTCCTTACGATCCCCAGGATAAATTGACTAGGGGAAACCGCCTCCCACTGTGAGAGAAAGGCCCCCAGTCTTCCTCCCACCGTGTTTGAAGGGTCATTGGCTTTTTCGGGGCTGTTCAGGACAATGAAAAATCATGCCTCCCCTGCCCTTGCCCCTTTGGCCCCAAGTTTTCTTTCCCCCCTCCGGCTTGGGGGGCCCCCCTTCATTTCTGTGGACAAAACCCTTTCTTTGAACTGGGGGTTTACGTTTAACCCGGGAAGGATTTCTTCTTGTCCGCTGTGCGGTCTAACACAGCTTCTATACCTGGGCCAAAAAGTAGATCTCCCGTCAGTGGGATACCGCTCAGTTTAACCTTAGAGGCACTATCGCCCGGCCACATTTTTAGCCAGAGGGCTCTTCTGGCCGAGTTTGCTAGAGCCACGGTTCTGGCCAACATGCGGACAGACTCTGAGGATGCATCCGCTATACATGCCACTCCTCGCAAAATAGTAGGAAAAGATGACAATATAGTTTCCTTGGCAGTTCCCACTTCAATAGGAGCCTGAATTTGGGAAAGCCAATGCTCCATGTTACAGGCCACTACTGTTAGAGCCATTTCCGGTTTCAAATTCCCTATAATCCCAGGCCTTCTTTAAGAGAGAATCTATTCTCTTATCCATAATATCTGCCAGAGCTCCCATATCCTCAAAGGCCAGATCTGTATGTCTGGAGACCTGGGAGAAGGCAGCATTAAGTTTGGGGTTCTTATTCCAGATGGACGATGGATCTTCTGAAAACGGGAACCTTCTTTTCAAGGATCTGGAGAAAAAAGGTTTCCGTTCAGGATCCTGCCACTCCTTCTTTACCGTTTCTACCAGGATATCATGGTCTTAGAAAACCTTCTTTTTCTGTTCCCCCAAGCCCCTGTACATCTGGTCATGGAGTGTTAGGGGTTTCTTGTCCACCTGAATTCCAAGGGTGGTGTAAATTGTCCCCAAGAGGACCTCTACCTCTTCCAGGGACAAATTATATCTTGAGGGTTTCCTGGACTCCCCGTCCCGGTCCTCTCCCTCTGATTCCTCCTGGTAACCAGAAGTGGCACTATCCAGCTCTTCCCTAATCTCCTCTCTGGAGGCCCCAGTAGATCCATCTGTTGTGGCAGTGGCAGCCGGTTGGGAAGATGCAGAGCCCTGTGCTTGTGGAGGGGTTGTACATTGGGATGCAGAAGAGGGATTAGTAGGAAGCTGAAAACCTTCAAACAGAGATTTGAAAGACTGAAAGGTGGAAGAAAGTTCTTTCACTGAAGCCACTAAACCCGCTCCAGCTCTGATGCCCTTTCTCTGACTAAAGCATCTACACAGTCCTTGCACAATACTTTTGTCCAAGTTTCCCCTAGGGTGTCCCCTACAAGAGGCACACTTTCTCTTAGAGCTATGTGAGGATCTTGACTTTTCAGTAGCTTTCTGAAATACATGCAAAAAAAATAAAAATTAACAACATCACCTTTGCATATAGAATACAACCCTGGGGAGTGCACTAGACCCTTTTAACAAGTAAGGATCTGGCATCTAGCATCACTGTGCGCTGTCTGGGCATCAGCTTTAGACATGACCGCGCTGGTGGTTGTTGCTTGTGGAATCTCACGCTGCCTGTGCCGCGTTCCCGACTCCTCTCCAGACTGCGCCCGGCTCACTATCAGCCCCGCGACCCAGAACAGGAAGTCGCGGGTCAAAGGGAAACATGCACCCTCTGCCAGAAATTCCGTCACCTGCAGCATGGCCCGCCTGGTTCCAAATGCAGCCTGCACCCGTGTACAGGAAGAGCGGAGCTGCCTCCCTGCTGCAACCCTGTGGATGCAATAGTGGGCTCCCGGATCTTCCACCCACACTCAGCGAAGATGATTTTTTTTTTTAAATTATTATTCATTAAGATGTCTTTTTTATAAAAAAATTGCATTTTAAAAACCACTGCGCAAGTATCATGTGACATAAAAAATTGCAGCGATCACCATTTTATTCCCTAGGGTCACTGCAAAAAAATTAATTAAAAAAAGTATAAACTTTAGGGGTTCTAAGTCATTTTCTAGCAAAAAGTACTGATTTAAACTTGTAAACAAAAAGTGCCAGAAGAAGCCTGGTCTTCAAGTGGTTAAACCCAAAGTCAAAATGTAATGTACTGCAGCGTATCAATTATTAGAAGTGGTGGCTGCATTTGTTTTCTTTTTCTAGGCTTTTTCCCTCTGTATTGATCCTGCCAGTAACACATCTCCTGTATTAGAGTGCCCCCACTCTGGATGAAGGAGCAATAGGGACACCATAGGGCAGCAGCATTGTTAGTCTGGGGGCAGGGGAGTGTTAGATGTACTAGCAGATTTAGATGTGACAAATTGAAGTCAAATTCCAGCTCACACTGCAGTTACAGCAAACAGTTATTTTCCATGTGGAATAAATGTTTTAAATTAATAAATAAAAGCTCATCATAGTAAGCATCCCTGCCAGTAGTAAATGGTTTGTCTCAACCCTCTAACTGATACATTTGGAGGTGAGCTTGTCCTGTTGAAAAAAAAAAGAAGGGCTTACTGGCTGGATCAGCAGATGAAAATAAAGGAAAGAGTCTAATAAAGAAAACAAATGCAGCCACCACATCTAAGAATTGGTAATCCGCAATAGAACCTAAATTCCAAAAAAGATGGGATGCTGTGTAAAATCGACAAAAATAGAATGCAATGATTTGCAAATCTCATAAAGCCATATTTTATTCACAACAGAAAATAGAAAATCACATCAAATGTTTAAAATGAGAAAATGTACCATTTTAAGAAAAAAAATAGGGTCATTTTGAAATTGATGACAGCAACACGTTTAAAAAAAGTTGGGGCAGGGCCATGTTTAGCACAGTCCCTCTTATTTTAAAAACACTCTGTTAACATCTGGGAACTGAGGAGACCAGTTGCTGGAGTTTTGGGATGTTGTCCCATTCTTTGCCATATTTTTCAATTCAAGATGCGCCAAATATTTCCAAATATTTCTATTATATTATATGGACTGCAGGCAGGCCAGTTCAGCACCCGGACTCTTCTACTACGAAGCCATGCTGTTTTCATAGATGCAGTATGCGGTTTAGCATTGTCCTGATGAAATGTGCAAGGCTTTCCCTGAAAAAGACATCACCTGGAGGGGGCTTTCACTCGCTGTCCATTCCATAAGCACTAATGCCCCCCATACCATCAGAGATGACAGCTTTTTAACTGAGTGCTGATAACAAGCTCTAAGGTCCCTCTCCTCTTTAGTTTGTGGATCCCATGGTTGCCAAAAAGAAAGTCAAATTTTGATTCGTCTGACCACAGAACAATTTCTATTCAACAGACCATTTTAGATGAGCTTTGGCCCAAAGAAGACGGAGGCATTTCTGGATCATGTTCAGATATGGCTTCTTCTTTGCATTGCTTTACCTTGTATTCCTGAGCCCATGCAGTGATGTCCATTACAGAACCATGTCTGTTTTTAATGCAGTGCCATCAGAGGGCCTGAAGATCTCGGGCATCCAATATTGGATTTTGGCCTTATCCCTTGCGCACAGAGATTTCTCCAGGATTTCAGGATCATCTGATATTATGTACTGTAGATGATGATATATTTAAAGAGGTTGTAAACCCTCAAGGGTTTTCACCTTAATGCAATCTATGCATTAAGGTGAAAAACCTTCTGCAGTGCAGCAGCCACCCAGAGCCCCCCTTTTACTTACCTAAACCCGATCGTTCCAGCGACAGAGACTAGCACAGCAGCTAGTCACTGTCACAGTCACTATCTTGGGTCCTCACTGGATAGATTTATAGCAGCAGGAGTCATTGGCTCCCACTGCTGTCAATCAAATCCAGTGACATGGGAGCTGGAGAAGCAGGGGCCGAGTCCTGCTGTTTGTGTCAATGAACGCAGCAGAACCCTTGCACAGAGGAGGTAAGTATAACTTCTTTTTCTTTTTTTTTTTAAATAACAAAATAAAACACCTTTACAATCACTTTAAAGTCTTTGCAATTTTATGTTGAGGAACATTATTCTGAAATTTTTTGACAATGTTTAGATGCAGCTTTTCACAGATTGGTGAACCTCTGCCCATCTTCTGAGAAACTCTGACTCTCTAAGATGCGCTCTTTTTTTTTTTTTACCCAATCATACTTACTGACCTGTTGCCAATTAACCTATTTAGTTGCAAAATGTTCTTTCTTGTTTATATCACTTACTGTGCCAGCTTTTTGTTGCCCTGTCCTAACTTTTTTGTTTTGGAGTTTAATACCTCTTTAAAGCCTCACTCCACCTTCAGATCTTTATTTCCCAGTCCTTGAAAGTACAACCAAGATGCTTATCTCAATGGGGAGGAATAATGATCAGTACAGGTTTTTCAGTCAATGTTTCTCAATACATTAGAAATCTGGACATCACCAGGACCTCCTTAAAGACATCCCTGCCCAATATGCCCAAGAGACCCCTGCCAAATCTACCCAAAAGAGCAGCATCAGGTGATTGTCATCTCACATCTTTAAAGGTATACAGAATAAATCGGAGTACCACACCAACAGATGAGAGATAATGAAGAGTTTCATTTTAAAAAACATAGAACTTACACTCCAACGTGCTTCGTAATCTTGGTATTAAGACTCCAGTAAATCTGCTCCCAATACTGAGACTTTAATGTTTTAATTCTTAACCCATTCAAACCTGAGACCATCCAGATTCTCACCAGCAATTTTAACACATTATAAAGGCAGTCTATTAGAGCACTATAGTTGTTGGCTTATCCTTTTGATGTTTTTTAATGAAATTAAAAAACTCATTGGGGGTCATTTACTATAGTGCCATGGCGCTAATTCACGCAAATTGCCGCAAATTAGCGCTAATTCGCTGTATTTTAGCGCTAAAACGGTATTCACTATAGCGCTGGTGCAAAAATACTCCCAAAATCGAATTTACTATAGTTCCCTGAAAACAAATAGCGCCCAAACCCTTACTCTGCTAAAACCTAGAGTACTGCACATGGAAATAATGTTTAGAGCATGATATAATTGCCTAAATGGTACTGAAATATGCGGTATATTATTTAAAGATAATCTGCTTTTAAACTGTGTGAAAAAGTGATTTCTACACTGAAATATCTTTAAAAGTCTGAGAAGTGAAAAATTCCCCGTTTTGGACAACTAGGTGCCAACACAACTGAGCATGCTCAGACCTGAAAATAGCTCTCATTTTAACTCAAGTGTCTTTTTTACCCGGCGCTATAGTAAATACTAAAATAAGAGCTAATTAGAGAGCATTTTTTTGAGGTGAAAATCTGCTCTATTTTAGTCCAAATCAAGTTTCAGCCATTTATTCTAATGGAACAATTCTAACTTTCACAGAAAAAAACCTTTTAATGTTGAGATGAAATGTATCTTTCTGTGAAATAAATTTTCCTTTGCAACATTGTTGCTTCTACTTAAAATATTTTGATTCTAAGAATGCTACAATGTGGAATGTTTTGATGTTTTGGTAAAATATATTTTTCTCTGTCACTTTCACTTGTTACTCTTCATCTCACAACAATCTTTATCCAAACTCACACAGGTGTCTTTATAATCCACAAACAATACCATTGCTGATGCAAATTTAAAATGAATCACAATTTTTTGTGCCTTTTATTATTTCCAAATATTCATAATTTGAGCCCAAAAAATGTGATATGTGTACCAACATCAGAAAGCAAAATGTAATTCCCAAAAATTTGAGGGTAATATTTTATTCTCACCCACAAAAAAACACCAAATATCACAGAATAAATCAAGAAAAATAACTCTTGAGTAATGTAATTCCATCACCTGTATGTCCATAGAAATGCAGTATGTATGTGTTTTTATGTGTAGTTATGTGTAGTTATGTGTAGGAGGCTCTCACATGTGGCAGCTCCGTGACTTAGAGGTTAGAACTCCTGCTTAGTATCCCTGAGGGTCTGGGTTCGAATCCCAACCATGTTGCTTCATGTAGAGAAGTTGTCTCATCTCCCAGGTGCTATAACTATGTCTAAATGTAGTATTTATGTGTAGGAGGGTTCCACCACCATTGTAAGTCTTTTCCAGATACGCTATTTAGCCAAAAATATGGCAGCCCAGTCTTAGTCCGTAGGGTTAAAATTTGATTTGGCCCACCCTTTGCAGCTAGAACAGCTTCTGGGAAGGCTGTCCACAAGGTTTAGTTTGCCTATGGGAATGTTTGATCATTCTTCCAGAAGTGCATTTGTGAGGCCAGGCACTGATGTTGGATGAGAAGGCCTGGCTCGCAGTCTCTACTCTAATTCAGCCAAAGGGTGTTCTATCAGGTTGAGGCCAGGACTCAGGTGAGGCACTAATGAGTCATATTGGAACAGGAAGGGGCTTTCCCCAAACTGTTCCCACAAAGTTGGGAGCATGAAATTGTCCAAAATGTCTTGGTATGCTGACGCCTTACGAGTTTCCTTAACTGGAACTAAGAGGCCAAGCCCAACCCCTGAAAAACAACCACACATCATAATCCAGCCTCCACCAAATCATTTGGACCAGTGCACAAAGCAAGGTCCATAAAGACATGGATGAGTGATTTTGGGGTGAAGGAACTTGACTGGCCTGGACAGAGTCCTATCCTCAACACAACAGAACACCTTGGGGATGAATTAGAGAGGAGACTGTGGGTCAGGCCTTCTCATCCAACATCAGTGCCTGACCTTACAAATGCACTTGGAAGAATGGTCAAACATTCCCATAGACATACTCCTAAACCTTGTGGACAAGAAGAATTGAAGCTGTTATAGCTGCAAAGGGTGGGCCAAATGAGTTTTGAACCCAATACTAATACTAGGATGCCATTACAGTTCATGTGCGTTTAAATGCAGGCATCCCAATACTTAGGCCAATATATTGTATATTGCTTGTGACACTGAGCATGGCTATGGACTTAGGGCTGGTTCACACCACTGAGATGCAGAGAACATGTGTGGGGCTGCCTGGTGGCTAAGTGGTTAGCAGTTCTGTCTAGCAGCACCTGGGCTGTTGGTTCAATTCCCTAACATGCTAATCCTTGTGTTGAAGTTTATATGTTCTTCCTGTGTTGGTTTCTCACCACAATCCAAAGACATGCTGGCATATTATTTGTCTCCTGTCGAAATAGGTTCTAATGTAAGAAAGTTAATTTTGGACTTTAGATTGGAAGCTTATTGCAGCCAGGGACTGATGTTAATGTTTATTAGCACTAATCTTGCCCAGGGACTTGGACATTTCAAATTTTAGGGTTTACACTGCACGGGTACATATGCTTAGAAAAATGTTGCTTTGTTTATGTGGATGCAAATGGACTTCGAACTTTGGCCTGTAGTTGGAGATTTGATGCACATAGCCAAGGGCTAACACAGTTGTGAATAGTATTATGTGTTCCTGCTCATCAGGTGCAATTACTTTAGACATACATGAAGAGACAGATTGAAAGATACTGGTGGGCGTGTACTTCTATTGGGTGTGTCAGTGTGCTAACAATACAACCTCTCTTAAAGGCCTGCAGTAGGGGGGTTTGTTTGGCATGAGAAGGTCAGGTTTTTTGCTGTGATTTGTGGGGGAGAAGGAATGATATTGTGCATATTGACAAATGCCCAACTAGGGAGATTTGATGAAATTCTTGTGCATTTTTTTCAATCAAAAGTGGGTTTATGTGGCCATGCTGTCAATGTTGTGTGTGTATTGTTCCTGTCTGATCATGCAAACATCGTTTGGAAGCATCTGCTGACCTACTCTTTTTGATCTCGTTGTTTAATCGTGTACACTGAAATACAATGTAATATTATGTTGGAATGCTTTGTAAGAATGACTGTCAATTATGTTTCTATAATCTTGCAGATAAAAATGTGATGTGTTGCCCATTATACACTGAAATTAAAGCTGTGTCCACTCTAAGGTTTTGTCAAATTTTAGATTGTAAGTTCCTATGAGCAGGGCCCTTAAAACCCCATTGCTAAATGTAGCACCATATATCCTGTCCAAATTTTTTTAAAGCTAGTAAATGAATGTAATTTTTTTTTTTTTCTGCTGGTAAAATAAAAGTACATTATTGAGCTTTGTGGTGTTTTTTTTTTTTCTTCTACCTTTCTTTCTCTTTAGTTTTTGTGGATGGTGGTTTTGGGAAAGTGCAATATCTCTTATATTTTATTTCAATATGTATTTGTGCACCAAAAAAACAAATCTCTTTGCCCTTGTTCACATTGATGCTACTTTGAAATCCAAAAAATACAAAGTAGCAAGGTCAGCGTGATTTCAGGTGCTACTTGATAGACATACGTGTGGCTTCATACACAAAATGTCTATTGCAGTCGCACCTGAAATCGGCAAAAGTAGTGCAGGAACTACTTTAGCAAATTGGTGTGGCGCCACAAAATCAGTGTCGCATCGATTGGAACAGTGCCATTGCTGCCAATAGTCATGCGATTCGATATCTCAAATCGCATGACAAATCGCTCCAATGTAAACCTAGGCTTCTGCACACCTGCAAGAAAATGATAAAGGTGGGATCTTTATATATAACAGCTGTGGAGAATTGCAGGTAATGAATTCAACTGGTGGATAGGCAGTGTTGTATGTGTCAGCTTTAATTCACATTGGTGCGATTTGACATGTCAAAACAGTGGCAATTGCACTGTTTAATCGGTGCGACTTTGGGGTGCAATTTGTATTGATATCAGTGCAGAAACCTGCACAGATGTCTCTGAAATTCCCTCTGCAGTCGGGACTGACATGCGGGAATGAAATTTCAGCTGAACGATTTCCTCCCTCTGTCAGTGTGAACCAGGGCTCAAACTGGGCCTTTTGTCTTTGTCATTCACCTGCTGCTAACCCAGGGACACCATTTTGTTATCGAACGCCTTTAAATATATAAGTAGAAATCCAAATTTGCATATCTGCAAATAAACAAAAATAATAAAATTCTAATTGAGGTTGCGATCAAATATTTGCAGCAGTGATCAAAAGAGTGTGGTTTCGCCTTCTGACCTAGAAAAAAGTCATTGTAATCACTCGGAAGTTCCTGTGCTGGTCGGGATCTCCATCTAGGTGGACATGGCGAGGTCCCTCTTTAGCAAAGAGAAGGTGCTGCTCATTTTACGGATAAGGGTATGATATGTACTTGTGCTTAATCAATGTGGGGTGGATGTGGTAGTTAGATTTGGTGTGGGTGGGGTTCATTGATTTGTTTGGCATCCCCACACATTTCCTTCTGGCCCATGTGCACACATCACTTCCTGCATTTGCTCTGCTGATGTAAATGCAAGTATAAATGAGAGCTCCTTTCTATTAAAATATACATGACTTGTTTCACAGTTGGGCGACTTTGGACCTCCGAGTTGCTTTACAAGTTGTACCCTATGATTCTCAATGATAACTAGGGATGGGCCGAACATCTCCCCTGTTCGGTTCGCAGCAGAACATGTGAACACCGTTAAGGCTGGGTTCACACTGCTGCGGTGGCAGACATCGCATGTGATTCACAGCGCACTGCTGTTCACATCACATGCGATGTCTGTGCTGTGCGATATCAGCCATACAGATAGTATGGCTGATATCGCACCGCATTCGGTCCAAACTCGCACAGGACCCTTTTTTTTGTTCGGACCAAAATTGGATCGCATGGGTGTTCACACCTATGCGATCCGAAAATGTCCGAATTGTCAGTTCGCATTGCGATATGCGGGCTGAACTGGGGGTGTCATTAACATTGTATGACACTCCCCAGCAGTTCGCATATGGCAGTGTGAACTGCCGTGCGAGTTGGTGCGATGCGGGAACCCGCAGTAAATTCGCTGCGTTCCCGCACCGCAGCAGTGTGAACCCAGCCTAAAGTCTATGGGACACGAACATGAATAATCAAAAGTGCTAATTTTAAAGGTTAATATGCAAGTTATTGTCATAAAAAGCGTTTGGGGACCCGGGTCCTGCCCCAGGGGACATGTATCAATGCAAAAAAAGTTTTAAAAATGGCTGTTTTTTCTGAAGCAGTGATTTTAATAATGCTTAAAGTGAAACAATAAAAGTGTAATATTCCTTTAAATTTCGTACCTGGGGGGTATCTATAGTATGCCTGTAAAGTGGCGCATGTTTCCCATGTTTAGAACAGTCTGACAGCAAAATGAAATTTCTAAAGGAAGAAAAAAGTCATTTAAAAGTGCTAGCACTAGTGCCGGTGTTCTGCCGAGAAAGTCCCCCCCCCCGGCGGATAAGGACACCCCTGTACTGCGCAGGCGCAGTACGAACCGCCGAAAATAGCAGAGTCAGCTGTACAGGGCGCCTGTAACAGAGCCCCTCGCGACCTTGCTTCGCTCGCCACGCTTCGGGCACAGCCTCGCTTCGTTCAGCATATTTTTATTCTAACTCTATGTCCACTTGGATGGTGGGGCTTGAACCTGGACTCAAGGTAGATTGTAGTGCGCAGGCAGAGCTGACGATCAGCTGTTCAACTTCGGAGACTTTCGGCGGCTCCGTAGTCGTTTGTACTGTGCAAGCGCAGCGCATGCGCAGTACAGGGGGGTCCTTATCCGCCGGGGGGAACTTTCTCGGCAAGACACCGGCTATTAATGAATTATCGGTCCCGACAATACACACAAAAGTTCATTGATAAAAACGGCCCGGGATTCCCCCACAGTCCATCACCAGGCCCTTTGGGTCTGGTATGAATATTAAGGGGAACCCCAAACCAAAATTAAAAAAAAAAAAATGCGTGGGGGTCCCCCCAAATTCCATACCAGACCCTTCAGGTCTGGTATGGATATTAAGGGGAACCCCGGCCAAAGTTTTAAAAAAAAAATGGCGTGGGGTCCCCCTCAAAATCTATACCAGACCCTTCAGGTCTGGTATGGATTTTAAGGGGAACCCTGGGCAAAATTTTTTAAAAAATGGCGTGGGATCCCCCTAAAAATCCATACCAGACCCTTATCTGAGCATGCAACCTGGCAGGCCGCAGGAAAAGAGGGGGGGACGAGAGAGCACCCCACCCTCCTGAACCTTACCAGGCCACATGCCCTCAACATTGGGAGGGTGCTTTGGGGTAGCCCCCCAAAGCACCTTGTTCCCATGTTGATGGGGACAAGGGCCTCATCCCCACAACTCTGCCCGGTGGTTGTGGGGGTCTGCGGGCGGGGGGCTTATCGGAATCTGGAAGCCCCCTTTAACAAGAGGACCCCCAGATCCCGGCCCCCCCTGTGTGAAATGGTAAGGGCCTACCATTTCACAAAAAAAGTGTCAAAAAATGTTAAAAATGACAAGAGACCGTTTTTGACAATTCCTTTATTTAAATGCTTCTTCTTTCTTCTATCTTCTATCTTCCTTCGGTTTCTTCCTCCATCTTCTTCTTATTCTGGTAAGAATAAATTTTAAATTTTATTCGGGGTTCCCTTGTGGGGAATTCCCATGCCATTTTTATCAATGAACTTTTATGTGTATCGTTGGACCGGCAATTCATTAATAGCTGCGAGTAGTTTTAAATTACTTTTTTTTCCTTTGAAATGTTATTTTGCTATCAGACTGTTCTAAACACGGGAAACATGCGCCCCTTTACAGGCATACTATAGACACCCCCCAGGTATGAAATTTAAAGGAATATTACATTTTTATTGTTTCACTCTAAGCATTATTAAAAGCACTGCTCCCGAAAAAACTTCAGTTTTTAAAAAAAATTTTTGCATTGATACATGTCCCCTGGGGCAGGACCCAGGTCCCCAAACACTTTTTATGGCAAAGAACTTGCATATAAGCCTTCAGTGAGAACTTTGGATTTTGCAGGTTCGAGCCCCATTGACTTTCACTATTCCGGCATATGTGATCTGACAGGCATTATTGCCGGCAATAGCGCTGCTTTCCATTTGCATTAGCGCTGACTTTCTGAGAGTTTAAATCTTTCTGTCCTTTTTTGAGAGTTATTTTTTGGTACTGCAGGATAATTTTTTTGGCGCTATAGTAAATAACCCCCATTGTCTCTTCTGATGGTTTGACAGACTTCTGTTGAAGGGATGTATGGAAAATGTTTCTCGATCAACATCTACAGCCACTGATCAGTAGATTCTGAGAGGTGCGGGGGATCCTATCAGAATGCATTGTCCTTGGGGAGTGGATTCCTTAACCCATCTTGTTTGTGTGGATGGAGGAGTCTGTTAGCTCATTGGCTAATTGAAAAAAAATAAAAAATAAAAAAATAAAAAGGAGCAGCGTATGGCCAGCTGTAGATGTATTCACAGATTTGTTTATGCTTTGTCATGGAGAATCTATCAGTAGAGTATAAAGCCATCTACTGCACGACGAGCCCTGCTGATGTCATTGCGTTACCCACAAACTTCAATTTTAAGCGCTTGATCCACTTTCTAAATGTGAGTGTTTCCAATTTTCTTTTAATAAATTTTACATTTATACAGATTCACGCTATGTGGAGTATTTTCTTTTTTGGTCATGCTATTTTGAACACTTGGGAGGATTTGGTCTGACAAGTTGGCTGCTTCTGAAGACCGCTTCTTGGTGACATCTCTTGACCAACTGGATTGCCTTACAACTTGATCTGGAACTCAGACGTGGAGGTCCCATATTTTGGTGGTTGCACCATAAGCCTTGTTGACTCATTGAGCATATGTCCATTTGAGCTCTCTCACTCCGGTAAGCTTCCTCACTAACCGGTGGTGGTTCTATTATCTATGTCCTCACCTCAACATTGATGTCACGTGGAATCCCACTTCTATTTACACAACATATGTATTTCCATGTTTTGAGCACTGCACATAATTTCACATTTTACTTATTCCTCGATTTACACTTGCCTTAGTGTTGTGCTGGCTGCTACTAGATATATGTCAGTGCGATATACAGTAATTTTTTCTATTTATATCTACTGCACATATGTCAAGCACATGGCCCACGGGCCGAATTCGGCCCACCAGGCCTCGTCATGTGGCCCTTGCACCCAATTTTGCAATCAGAACGTGGTGGAACTCTATTCCACCACCTCCCGCTCTCAACCTCCGCTCCCCACTGTCACTTGTAAACACAGAAGCCTTGTACTTACCAGGGACAGCTTTGCTCAGTGGCTCCCAGATCCAACAGATCCCTGCATGCGGAGCTTATAAATTTACTATTAAATGCACAGGAAGATTGACTGCCGTGGACATCACAGAGGCTTTGGCACAAATCTCCAGTATAGAAGCATGCACCGTAGTAGTGAGTGCAAGGCCCTCAAGGGTCACTGTCAATCACCATTACAGAGGTGTGCCCAAAGAAGTGACCGGCTCTCATTGAACAATCACAGCCTGAACATGATGGTGTTGTACATCTGCACATTAACCTGCACTTCTCAGATGCATGCAGCACATGTCAATGCATTGACTGCAGGAACAGCATGGTCACCCTATGAACCTAAGAACCTTTGCTGGTAACCTGAACACCAGATAAAATTAGAGAAAAAGAAAGTAAAAACAAGAAGACTGCATGGAATATTTATACACTGAACTTTATCATAAATTACTGCATCTGCCAACCTGTCACCTTTTTTTTTTATATTTGAAATCTCTCTGGCAGTTGGTGTGCCCAGCTTATCAAAGTGGCTTTATTAGACTCACTTTTCTGTAACAGATGGCTCACTGTACTGTACTTGTGATCCAGATTAATTTTAGAATGACTTGTTTACCATTCTTCCTGTTCCTTATGCTAAAAATCTGTTTCTATGAGTCACTAGGAGCTTATGTGCAGATTAAGAGTTCATGTATGCTTAAACTAAAAGGTTAAAGAGGTTCTAAGGGCTGAAGGTTATTTACCTTCATGCATTCCATGCACAAAGGTAAAAAAAACCTTTATAGTGTGCAACTCCGCGCTTAGCCCCCCCCAATACTTAACTAAGCCCGATCTTGATCCAGCAATGTGCACAAGAACAGTGGCTCACCTGAGTTTCTCCCTCCTCATTGGCTGAGATGCAGCAGCAGGAGCAATTGGCTCCCACTGCGGTCAATCACAGCCAGTAAGGAGGGAGCAGGGGGTGGGGCTGAGCCATGCTCTGTATCTTATTGACACAGAGAGCCAGCTCGGTAGCGAACATGAATGAGTTCCCCCATCGCAAGCGGCTTGCGATGGGGGCACTTGGCAAGGGGGAGGGGCCAAAGCCCCAGTGGGGGACCCAAGAAGAACAGGATCGGGGCTGCTGTGTGCAAAACCATTACACAGCGCAGGCAAGTATAACATGCTTGTTATTTTTAAAAAAAAATCCTTTACAAACACTAACACAGAATTTTGGGGAAAGTACTATGGACTAAAAAAGAAAATTAATGCAGCCATCACATCGAAGAATTGGTAAGGTGAATATTAAATTTTTGTTTTTGGATTTAATACCGGTTTAACTGTAACAGTTTCTGCTGTTGACGTTCATGTACAGAGCAGAGGCGTTAAACAGTCAACTCTTTTCAATAAAGAAGTCTTCAAAACACTCACTGTATCAAGAAATGCCAAATGACATAAGCCAAGAAAAATGTATAAGAATTTCTGCTAAAACATACTCCTTTTGTTGTTAAGGATATGCAAGAAATTAAATTGCAGTGCTATGTGGCAAGGTCTATTATATCTCTATTATAGGAATGTTCTTTCCAGGGAAACATACTCATAATTCATCAGGAAATCTCCTATTCTGTTCTAAGTAACCTGCGCTGTCAGTTATACTCTATAGTGGAGTAGTTCAGACACAAAGAACATGGGCTGCCTGTTCCTGTACTACAAATCAGCCTATTTCTCTTTGCACAGAAAACGAAACAAAAGTACATATGGATTCCAGCAATTTGTCATTTTAAAAACAATATCTATCTTGCTTTGCAAGACCTGTAAATAATCATCTTACTGAAAGCCTAAAGTTTTTTTTTTAATTTGCATTCCCTGCATTAAGGTAAAAAAATGTTTTTACAGCTTGGTGTCCTCCCCAACTTACCTCAATTAAATATCAGTTACGTAAGGTGGAATACATAAAAAGACATTGACTCACGAGTCCCCATAATTCGCTGAAGAAGTCCCGCCTACAGGGACGATACGCGTGCGGGAAGGCTCCGTGACGTCATTACAGCCACCTTCCTGGTTTTACAATGAGATGTTGCGTTTTGCTGTGTTATACGCTCTACTTCTACTAGCACTTGGCATTCAGTGCTATGTTTGTAAGTAACATTTTTTTACCTTAATTAAAGATGGTTTTAGTTTAAACAGAGAGCACTATATATGTCTTATTGATTTTGCATGAACCATGTCTCCATCAACTGTATATGAGCGTGTTACACTGTTGCTGCATTATTGAGGCTGGATTTTGGTCGTTGGATTGGCTAAGAGGCAGATATTCACCTTATGATTGCCCCTGTGGGGAATCCTTGAATGACCTTTCTGTTAATTCAGAGGTCCACAGAGTGAGGTAAGCGGCCTGCATTTACGGTGGTGGAAGCACAGATAAGGATACACAATAATTGTTTTCGAGCACCCTGATCACTACTCAGGAGTTTACCCTTACTTGTTGGTGCCTTCTTTTGCGTCATCCTTGGCTCTCATACTATATGAACTGGGACTGTCTATATGTCTTGAAGCTGTTAGATTTTATCCCTATGTATTTTTAGAATGTTTTTTTTTTTGTTTTTAGCGCTGTACTATTTTGTATTTTTAAGATTAGCAAACCTGTGAGATCAGCAGGCTTGCTGCTGCTTTTAAAATTCATCAAAACCGTGTCACGGACTTCTAAGTACTGTATTTCACTATATAAGCTCAGTTTACTTGTAAAAATAAGTGTGAGATGCAAGATTCCGGTGGGTGTAAAAAGATGGCCACCTTCTGAGTATAGGCTTACTGTGGACGAGTGCGGGTGTACCAAGATGGCTGTGACGGAACGTCACTTCCGTTACTTATTCTGATGGTCGCCGATTCTGAAGGGAACACCTGCCTTCTGAACTACAGAGGTGCTGAAAGGAGGAGTTTCAGGAGGCAGAGTCAGTACAGGTATCACAGCTTGCAAGCAGCAAGGTACCATGGGATATGTAGTCCATAGAAATTTAAAGAAAACAGCAGAGGAAAGGCTGCAAAGCATGCAGGGAATCCAGGAAGTTGTGGAAAGAGATGGTCAGCAGACAGGCAGAACTCAAAACATGGAAGGAGATTTTTCAAGTAAGTTAATCACCATTGCTTGTGTTGCTATTACAATGGTGACGTTATAAAATTAAAGTGTATGCCATAGATCTCCTTTAAAGCAGAACTAAACTCTCTCAGTCAACATGAACTATTTTTAATCCTTATGGTGTTAGTAGCATTAGTAAATAGATAGGAAGGTATATTATATTTATATTTCTTCAGTTACTTCCAGTTTACTGGCCTAGGCTAAAATGATGTCATACATTCCAGGCGTGTTTATGGGCATTTATTTATTTCATTTGCAGGAGGGGCTCTCTCACTTAAAGCGTTTGTTACCCCAACATTTCATATTCCCGATATGTGCCTGCTGTACCATGTACTTGTATGAGAAAGTATTCTCTTAGTATTGCTTCCTTTGTGTGAAATCCCTAGTGTTCCTGCCAGTCCCTCTGCTTTCCTAATAAAAACTGACCAAACTAAGCTGGAGAGCACACCATGGTCAGTTCTCTAGGTATGCTGCTCTCCCTCCAATGATCAGAACTGTCCTGACACCCCCCCCCCTCGCACAGCCATTCACTGGGAAGCTCAGTCTACTGCAGCTTCTCCTCTCCCCAGCTCTTATGCAGCTGAGAACAGAGGTAACATGATCACTTATTTAAAAAAAAAAAGGGGAGAAAAAGGTATTTATAATTTTTCGTTTAATCAATAAACAAATGTTTTGTCTTTCATTTCTATTTCAGACTGCGTGGGTTGTTTTTCAAGGTCATCGTTTACAATCACTTTAAACACACCCTTCTGTCCGCATGCCAGAGCTAAAGGCAGATGGATTCCAGCAAAGAAAATGCTAAATTAATTTGCCCTTACTCAAGATAGCCATGGCCAGAATGTTTTGCAAAGTGATTTCTCAACAAAATGAAAGCACGGAGACATGGATGGATGGGTGAGTTTGCTTTGAATATTAAAAATTTAACAAATAGCATTTTCAGTTTGTGGTGCTCAGACACAGTTTAGTATATAACCCCAAGTACCTTTACCTTTACCCTTTTTTCCTGCATCCAATTCGCATGACATGAGATTGTGACTGTCTCTCAATGGAGCCGATTCACACATCCCCGGGGCAGCTGCGAAGCGAATTGCACAGGGGGGCCCTGTGCGTCTTTGGCTTCATTTCTGGCCCGAATTCAGGCAAAAATTCGGGCCCAATTTGTCCCTGAAATGGAGAACAGGGACACACCAGGCCCCTGCTGGCAGCCGCATCTGTTTTAACCCAGCCTCAATGCCAATTAGAAAAAAAAACACTTTTAAAGCAATAGTTGTCCTTTAACCGTTTGCCTTACATTACCTTACGTCGCTTCGCCTTTCGGCCACTAGGGGGCGCACGCAATGAACGCTGGGCACTCGCGATCACTAGTGACAGAGCGAGAACCGGGATCTGTGTGTGTAAACACACAGACCCCGATTCTTTCAGGGGAGTAGAGACAGATCGTGTGTTCATACCAAGTATGAACACCGATCTCTCTCTCCTCGACAGTCCCATCCCCCTACAGTTAGAACACACCCAGGGAACACAGTTAAACCCTTGATCTCCCCTTAGTGTAGAAGGAATTTCATCTTTGTGTATCATCTAAAGGCTATTCATTTCAGTAGGAAAAAGAAATGGTTTACAACCACTTTAACCACTTGACGTCTGGAAGATTTACCCCCCTTCATGACCAGGCCATTTTTTGCGATACGCCACTGCGTTACTTTAACCCCTTCCTGACCTGTGTTACTTTAACCCCTTGGCTCCCCTGCACGAGCCGTTGTAGCTGTATGTCGGCTCTTTAAGATGCTGTAGCAGGCGCGTGTGCACTGCAGCGTGTCCCTGGAGCCGATGTGTGTGCCCGGCGGGCGCGATGACCGCCGGGCACCCGCGATCGCTCGTGACACAGCAAGAACTGGGATCTATGTGTGTAAACACACAAATCCCGGTTCTGTCAGGGGAAAGGAGAGAGATCATGTGTACCTACCAAGTATGAACAACGATCTCTCTTTTCCTCTAGTCAGCCACATTTAGAACACACATAGGAAACACATTTAACCCCTTGATCGCCCCCTAGTATTAACACCTTTCCTGCCAGTGACATTTATACAGTAATCGCTGTATCGCTGTATACTTGTCAATGGTCCCAAAAATGTGTCAAAAGCGTCCAATTTGTCCGCCGCAATATCGCAGTCCAGGTTTAAAATTGCAGATCACCGCCATTACTAGTAAAAAAAAAATAATAATAAAAAGGCTACAAATCGATCCCCTATTTTGTAGACGCTATAACTTTTGCGCAAACCAATCAATGTACACTTATTGCCTTTTTTTTTTTACCAAAAATATGTAGAAGAATACATATCGGCCTAAACTGAGGAAAAAATTAGTTTTTCTTGATAAAAAATGTGGGATATTTATTATAGCAAAAAGTAAAAGATATTATGTTTTTTGCAAAATTGCCGCTCTTCTTTTGTTTATAGCAAAAAAGTAAAAAAACGCAGAGACGATCAAATACCACCAAAAGAAAGCTCTATTTGTGAGAAAAAAAGGACATCAATTTTGTTTGGGTACAACGTCGCACGACCACGTAATTGTCAGTTAAAGTGACGCAGTGCCGTATCGTAAAAATGGCTCGGTCATTGAGCATCCAAATCTTTTGGGGCTGAAGTGGTTAAATTACCACAAAGCACATCTTTGTGTATAATAAAAATCCCTTTATAGGTGCATATAGGGGGTAATTTACTAAAACTGGGGTGTGAAAAATCTGGTGCAGCTCTGCATAGGAACCAATCAGCTTCCAGGTTTAATTGCCAAAGCTTAATCAAACAAGGTGAAGTTAGAAGCTGATTGGCTACCATGTACAGCTGCACAAGATTCTGCTCCAGCTTTAATAAATCCCCCTCATAGTACATATACATTGCAATGCAGGCTGTACTGTGGCTGTAAACACAATGGTAGGTTTCTCAGTTTTATAAGATTGGGCCTGCTGACACAGAGTCAGGGTTTATGTCAGACTGCCTGCAGAAAGTGAAATTCTTTATCCTTTGCTACAAGAACAAAAGTTATAATTTGCCTGGACAACCAAGGTTGGATGACCATGGAGATCCTTTATGTTTAGATTTAGTGTGTTACGCATCATACGGCCTCTTTATGATCCCATGGTTCATTACACAAAGCAGAATGTAATGCTCAGCTTTCATCAAAGACCTGCAACCACTCCCTGAAAGGCAGCGAGAACAGTCCAGTCCATTAAGCATAGTTCAAAGAATAGCACAGCAGCGGGAGACGCAAGCACAAATTTTGCAACCATTAGGAGCTCTTCAAGCATACCATACATAATTAAGGACAAAGAGGAAACTTTTGTCAAGAACAGCTGCTGAGTGTTTTTCCCTTTGAAACGTGTTTGTTTGTTGCATGGCCTACTGGGCAGGAAAAAAAAAACTGGTTTATAGAAAAATCTTACTTTTCTTCTATAACAAAAGTTAACTTTAACCCTCATAAGAGAGCCTGAGATTTTTACTGTAGCAGAATAGCTATCCACTTCTTCCAATGGTGTTCAGGATATGTGATGGTATCTGTGTAAACCCCCATCCCCCGATACTCACCTCTTTTTTTATTTATTTTTTCATTCTTTTTATTCGTTTCAATTTAAAAAAGGTACAAAAGATACAAAAGTAAATACAACAACATGTGTTCAAAGGGCGTAGGGGAGAAAACAAAAGGGGGTTAGGTCCAAAGCATAGGCTTCCATATTTAACAAAATCGGGAAAACAGGGTTATACATTTCTTTAGTTCTCTATGGAATTATCAGATAAAAGCATTACAACATTTACCTCGCTGTGAATCTATCAGTTCATAATTGCCAATGTGAGTCAAAACTCCTTCTATTACCTTGTTTGGTAGCAATTATAGCTTCATACATGTGATGCAAGCGGACACTCTCACCGATACTCACCTCTTTAGCAACCCCCCCCTTCTTTCTCCATCACAGCTGGCTCAAAATACCTGGTGCTTCCAGGTATTGGGCGGGGGGGGGGGGTGGTTGCGTGACCCAGCTCACTCTAGGCTCCACCAGCAGTTTACACCAGGTATTTCCGCATTGCTTGCAAAGGAGGAACCAGGAATTGGGAGGGGGGAGGGGTCATTTAACCTCTATGAGATATCAATTGGCCACTAGGCCCCACCACTGTCAAGAGACAGAGAGGTTAAGACACAGCTCAATTCTGGCGGCCATTTAAAAGCCAATGCCTGTAAGAAGCCCTGAACCTCCATACAGGCAGTCAAGGACCACATGACTTTGGCATGACATGACATGGCTAGTTTGTGAGAAAATATTCAGCATCCTTGATGATTCCCAGCCCAAATTTCTTAAAACATGGGGACCCATGGCTTAATTACTCCCTACCCTCTTTGGAGCAGGCGAGCCCAACATTTTTAATACATTCACCTTCTCTCTGGGCTGAACCGGAGCTCATGGTGGTGCGGGAATTTTTCCCAGAACCATTTCCCTCCCACTTCATCTCTCCCCCATAACACTTCCCTCCCATACTATCTGGCCCCAACCTCTTTCCTTCCTCCTCAATATCACCTCCCTTCACCCACTTGACCCATTGTTGGCACCTTTGTTGTATTGCCACCTCATTTTCTCTATTTCCGAGTTAGAACTTCTGTTATATTGAACACGTCAAATTTGATATAATGGTCTCTGTTTCTAAAGCCCCTGCATGGGTGTAACAGCTGTTATTAATCTAGTTTATGGAAATTTCAATACAATATATTTATATGAGAAAAACATGGCTCACTGTAGGCTTCAACAGCAGCTAACACCATATTTTGGCGGTGGCAACAATGAAGGAAGGAGTGGCACTGAAGTTGTACCAGTGGGTCGGGCTTTACACCACGTATAGTGGAGGACCATCTGACCCCCTCTATGTGGCAAAGATTGGATAAGGAGTGGTGGAGGGGTGATGAAGTAGTATCAGGGGGTTGGCCTTTACATAGACACTGTGGGGTTGATTTACCTAGGCTCAGTTCACATTGGTGCGATGCGGGAACCATCGCATCCTGTTCCTGCACCACATCTGACTCACAGGCAGTTCATCCTGCTCTCTGCGAACTCCTGCGGGTTTTTTTACATAGTTGCATAGTAAGTCAGGTTGAAAAAGACACAAATCCATCTAGTTCAACCAATAAAAGGGAGAAAAAGAAATTATACAATCCCATATACTCACAGTTGATCCAGAGGAAGGCCAAAACACCAGCAAAGCATGATCCAATTTGCTCTAGCAGGGGGAAAAATTATTTCCTGATCCCCCGAGAGGCAAAATAATTCCCTGGATCAACTTTACCTATAAATGTTAGTATTCACTTACATTATGTACATTTAGGAAAGAATCCAGTCCATTTTTATAGCAAACTACTGAGCTAGCCAGAACCAGCTCTTGAGGGAGTCTATTCCAGTGTTTCTCAACCCTTGGTAGGCGCTCAAGCGCAGAGGAAACTACAACTCCCGGAGACCAGAGTCTTGGAGGCAGAGCGTGCCAGGGTGTCAGGACGCGTGACTGGCTTGGGCTGCGGGTCTGGCAAGGGCCCACTGAGCTGAGCTGTCAGGTGAGAGAACCTGACACCCCCTTAGCCCTGCCCCAGTGATCAGGCTGCATTGGATGGACACTGGTGAGGCTGTATTTATGGACACTGTTAAGGTTGCACTGATGGGCACTGGTGAGGCTGCACTGATGGGCACTGGTGAGGCTGCATTGATGGACACTGGTGAGGCTGCATTGATGGACACTGGTGAGGCTGCATTGATGGACACTAGTGAGGTAGCATTTGATGGACACTGGTGAGGCTGCATTTGATGGACACTGGTGAGGCTGCATTTGATGGACACTGGTGAGGTTGCATTTGATGGACACTGGTGAGGCTGCATTTGATGGACACTGGTGAGGCTGCATTTGATGGACACTGGTGAGGCTGCATTTGATGGACACTGGTGAGGCTGCATTAATCGGCACTAGTGAGGCTGCATTTATGGGCACTGATCAGGCTGTATTGAAGGACACTGATCAGGCTGCATTTATGGACACTTATGAGGCTGCATTTGATGATGATATTGTACACGTACACAAACCATCACAAACACACACAGAAACCGTCACAAACACATACTGACATCACACACACACACACAAAAACCATGACACCCAAACAGAAATTACTTTCTTGAGACAGGGATACATAGGAATGTTTTTTAGACCTACATGGGTACTTCACCATAAAAGGTTGAGAAACACTGGTCTATTCCACATTTTCACATCCCTTACTGTGAAGAAACAATTTTTTTGTCAAAGATTAATTGAACAAGATGAAGTTAGAAGCTTATTGGCTACAATGCACAGCTGCACCCTCCAGTTTTAGTAAATCAACCCCTACCAGTCAATCAGTCTTGATCAATTTTCAGTGTCTTGGTTGATAAATGTAAGCCTATACATCCAGGCAGTGATAACTGCATTGGCCCTAGTCAAGTACTGCCTTTCCGGTGGCCCGTGTCTGCAAGCTCCACTGCTTCGCTGATCACCAGCCGCTGCAGGTTTTGGGGTGTGTCACATATCTGCTCCCCCACTACACACAGTGGTTCCACTCGTCAGCCAGTACATCCTGCAGTATTGTAGGAGCCTACAGGAGAAATTACAGCATTCTGCAGGAAATTAAGTATTCGACACACCCAGAAGTGTTGGCTACTGGCAGCAGCTAGGGATCAGAAATGCAGGATGGTTTGAAAACACAGACCAAGTTAAAGCAAAATTATTCGAAAAATGCAAAGTTTATTCCATAGAAATTGACAAATCGTTTTGAGAATTAAATATAGCATGTACTTACCCTTCCGAACACAGATTAATTCATTCACTCCACACGTTCTTTCACTGCCTGTGAAAACCAGAAGAGAAACATGACAGGTTAGGATCCATGTGTCTACATGTATATTTATTTCACTTATTGTTGTCAGACAACATACCGACTACCATCCATCAGAAATATTCAATACACACGATTCAGCAGTTCAATATTTCAACTGTACATTAATGGCCTTGGTAACTCGCATGCATTCATATCACTATTAGCATTAAACAAAAAGTGTCAGTGTATAGTCTGCATTATATAGGTTCACTATAAATTAGGACAATTACTTATAAAGAAGAATTCTCTGACTATCCCTGAAAAAAAGTGTTTGGTAAAACGGAATTATTGTCTAAATACAAGAGTCATGAATGTTGTTACTTGAATCTTGGTGCGCTTTGCAGTGGCGACTGCTGCTTCATTATTTGGGGGGCGGCAAACAAACCACCCGCCAACCCCCCCGGTCGGTCGGTCACACCCACCCCATAGCTCGATCGTCAGCCCACCAGCCCTGCATTTAGCCCATCTAGGTCATGGGCAGCGCTTCCTCCTCAGCGGCTTCAGCATGCGTCTCCTCCTCCTCAGTTTCACAGCGGATCCTCAGCGGCCAATATGATCGCTTCTCCTCCCAGCCAATCGGGTCTCAGGACCCGCTTCATGATTGGCTGGGAGGAGAATCAGGAAGACAATAACGAATATTAATTTGCTATTGTCACACAACTGGGTGGGCTCAGGGCGCAGTGCTCTGCACCCCCAGCCCACCCTTTTTTTAAGCCAATTAGAGCCTCTGGCTTTAAACATGTGCTTTGAAATAATAAACCCTATTGGAATCCATGCGTCCGGCACCCTGCATGTAGATTAGGGGACGGGCACATGGATTAGGGGGGTGGCGCCCCTGGTGCTTTGTGTATTTCTTCCAGATCTGTGTAGTGATCAAGTGTAAAACTTTCCCTCTGTGCAGGAGCTTCCTGTAATAAAGACTGGTCACTGCTGCTCCCTCTCCTTGCACAGAGTGACTGGTCTTGTCTCCGCCCCCTCCTCCAGTTTTCTGCAGGCAACCTGAAGTGGGTGGAGCCTGCTGGGTCCCTCCTACAGCTATGCTCGTTTCACAGGATATGTACAGTACTGTGATGGTGTCACCTTTACTTACACAAGGTAATATCTGGGTTTGTCTAGGCATTTGGTGCACACACACCACTGATTTATATTCTTTGTGGCTACTGAGGAATATATCACAAAAAAAGCCTTTGTACTAGAATTCAGCTTTTAATGTTCAGCTGTAATTCAGACTCTGATTATTGAAATTCATGTATTATTTGTACCTAAATAACTCCCAAGAAATTTAACAATTAAGGACCCATTTTTAAATTGTTTTCACATAGGGTTTACACAACTTTCACCCAAGTTTCACACTTTTTTTTAATAGATTGCAATAGGAATAATGAATCCTGAGCGAAAGCTGTGTGAACCTTGTGTGTAAACATTTATAAATAGACCCTAAACTGTTTTTCAGTGGCCATATACTGCAATTGGCAGACAATATTATGCCCTTTTAATTGCTTTCACTTTGTCAACAATCATGAAATCATGAAATTGGCTATACACAGCAAAGTCAACCGATGACCAAAAGATTTTGATTCTTTTAAAGTTTCAATTGTTCGGTATGTTGCAGGGATTTATTCAGAAAGATGGTTAAAACTGCATACAAAAAAAATGGGGTTCCCATACATTTAAATTGATCCTGTCACCAAGTAAAGAAAGTACGGCTGGATTCACACCAATTGCAGTAATACCTACTTACTCTACTTCTGACTGCTAGGTAGGGTTTCCGCTTGTCTAAGACTCACCCGGACAGTCTGGGATTTGATCATATCCTGAGCAGACTGTGGCTTCCCATGCTCCAGGGGGGCCCCATGTGGCCTCCCTGTCACACTTGGACAGAAGGGGAGGCATTTACTAGAAACGATCGGCTGTATTTTCCTCCTGCAGCCGCTGAATGCCAGCTTCTCCTCCTCTCCATCCCGCCGGCATTCCGGCAGTGCAGGGTGAAAATATGTTCTAGTAAATGCCTCTCCCACTGCCCCTCCTGTCCAGGTTCCTCTCTATGCTGTCCCCCGCCCCCCCCCCAACCCCCCCAGGGCTGCCAGCTTCCCTCCTCTCCAGCCGGCTGCTGCAGGGGATGTTTCAGGATGGAGAGCGGGGAAATGGCCCTGTAAATAAGGCATTTATCGGCTCCTTACCTTTCTTAATAAACACAGTTAGTGATTGGTACCGATCGCTCCTGTGTCCTTTCATAACTGGAGTACCAAGTCTTTTATAATCCTATAAAGTAAAAAAAAAAGATGGCAACCCTACAGCTAGGTTTGAGTGAGAGTTGGTGATGTCACTTCCTCGCTGCTTGATGGAGAGAAAGCTGTACCCAAGGACAGAATCAGATGTATTGGTCAAGTCTGTACAGGCATAACAAGGCGTTTGTCTTTGGACATGCAGTGGAAGGAGCTGCCTGCTTCTGCTTCACTCTGTGGGTCTGTGCTTTCCTCAACCTCTCCTTCTGCTTCTTATTACTCAACCAGTCATCAAGGAGCCAGTGCTGACATGAGGAAGCTAGGCCCTGATTTTACCAAGTTGGCCACCTCCCCAAGGAGACACAGTGCAGAACAAGTTATGGTAAGTCAGTAATGGGGAAAGGACTAGATGCAGGGAGCCCACAAGCAATACTGGTAACCTTCATGCTATGTGAATTGTTTGGCACAGCTTCCACAATTCAGGTCCTCCTTAACACACTAAATCCTAATTTTAACCATAACCCTTAGGCTTAACCCATTAACCCTTGACCCCAACACCAATCTCACTTTGCCCCTAACCTAATTTCTAAATTGCAATTAACTGCTTTCTGCAGCAAGCTTACCTTTATCCAGCACTGTATATCAGCACTGAAATATAAGAATTCAAACACTGAAAATTAACAGCACCAGGGTGAGAATAATGATCCAAAGCTATAATTTTTTCTTGTATGTTTTTGTTTCATAGTGATTGTAAAGTTAAACACATTGTTGTAAAATAACAAACATTCTAACTACTCATGCTGTGCAATAGAGCAGCCCGAACCTCCTCTTCTTTGATTCCCTGCCGGTGCTGTCTGCTACTCCCCTTCTCCATCTGCTAGGAGGCAGACATGTGGGCTCGATCCAGAACCAGATTGTGTGCGTCTATTGACACACACAGTGCAGCTTGGTTCCACCCCCCACTCCATCCTCACAGGATGTAATGGACAGTAGCAGGAGCCAATGGCTGTGAGATGTAATGTAGAGAATGCATTATGTAGGTAACGTGCATTATGTGAGAGTGCATTATGTAATGTAGAGAATGCATTATGGTAAAACCCAAAGTCTTGACAACCAGTTTAAATTTTCAGTGTGCAGAACACTCATGGATCTAATTTTGATTCCAGTGGCTTTATTCTTGTTCTTGGTCACTAAACCACTGAAACAAGATATGTATGATAGCCAAATATCACTTTATTCAAAATAATGTTATATATGCTAGCCCCCCCCCCCCTTGTTACTTCTACTTAAAGGAAGAAACATAATATAAGTTGAAAGTGTGCATTATTATAGTGTTGGCATTTCTGTAGCAGTTACAGAAAAGATCTCCAGGAAATCTGTGATATTCAGCACAAAATATAAACTCTGCAACAGTAATTATAACACTAAAAGAAATAGCCAAGTATTAGATTATTGATCTGTTCTGGATGTATAGTGTGTGATGACCTCATAAACTTTATGGGTCATTAGTCACTGCAAACGTCAAAGAAAATCTATAAACACACATTCACAGAGGAATTATTTATACTTTCTCCATTGTAGCTGCAAATGTTTCATTTATACTGACAAAATGATATTTACTATGCCTTAAAGTGCACCTGTACTGATTGCAAACTTAGTAAATTTCCCCCGAGGGGTGTTATAGCAGTTACTGCGAGGTGCCGCCTGCATGTGTCTTCAGGTATCTTCAAGAGTGATCATGGAGCCTTAAAAAGTTGGGTGCCCTATTATGCAAATATGGACTTTCACAAGGAAGCAGGCAGCCCCCCTAAATTTAGTATTGTACATTTACATTGATCAGCCATAACAAAACCACCCGCCATAACCCGTTGAGGCATGGACTCCACTAGACCTCCAAAGGTATGCAGTGGTATCTGGCACCAAGCCATCAGTAACAGATTCTTTAAGTCCTGTAAGTTGCAAAGTGTGGAATTCATGGACCAGACTTGTTCTTCTAGCACATCCCACAGAAACTCAATTGTATTGAGATCTGTAAAATTTGCAGGCCAAGTCAATACCTCCAACTCGTTGTGCTTCTCAAACCATTTTCGAATTCATCAGACCAGGCCACCTTTTTCCATTGTACCGTGGTCCAGTTCTGATGCCCAGCTGCCCATTGTAGGTGCCTTTGGCTGTGGACACGGGTCAGCATGGGCACCCTGAATAGTCTGCAGCTACGCGGCCCCATACGCAACAAACTGAGATGCATGGTGTGTTCTGATGCCTTTCTATTAGAACCAGCATTAACTTTTTCAGCAATTTGAGTTACAGTAGCTCTTCTATTGAACTGGACTACATGGACCAGCCTTCGCTCCCCACCTCTATCACTGAGCCTTTGCTGCCCATGACCCTATCACCAGTTTTCCATCCTTGGACCACTTATGGTCGGTCCGGACCACTGCAGACCGGGAACATCCCACAGGAGCGGCAGTTTTGGAGTTGCTCTGACCCACATGCCATTGTAACAAGATAATCAGTGTCCCGTCAGTGGTCATAATGTTATGGCTGATCGGTGTAATGGAATGGTCTCACTAATCAATGGTGAGTCACAAGAGGGTCCAAATACCAAATACCTAGCTGAATTTAGAATTTGCCCTGTACAGTGACATGAGTTTAATAGCTGTCAGGAGCCTCTAAAAGTGAAATAAGATTCTACTTTACAGGGACTAGACTTATGCCGCATAAACACGAGCGGACTTTTCAGCATCAAAGGTCCGACGGTCTTTCGACGAAGTTACGACGGACTTACGAACGACCGGACTTTCCCACACACGAACGAACTAAAGTACGTTCGAAAGTCCGTTGGTTTGAACGTGATGACGTATGAAGTAACTAGAATAAGGAAGTTCATAGCCAGTAGCCAATAGCTGCCCTTGCGTCCTTTCTTGTGCATTGGACTAGCATACAGACGAACAGATTTTTTGACCGGACTCGAGTCCGTCGGAAAGATTTGAAACATGTTCCAAATCTAAAGTCCGTCTGATTTTCGACAGAAAAAGTCAGCTGAAGGTCCAATGAAGCCCACACACAGTCGGATTGTCCGATGGATTTGTTCCGTCGGACCAGTCCGGTCGAAAAATCCAGTCGTGTGTACACGGCAAAAGTAACAAATTAGCTTGATAGTAATAATCCTTATTTTTAAAGCACTTTCAAAAGGCTTTACAACAAACCTACAATTTATGAATAAAATACACACATATCAAACTTCAGGCAAAAAGGTGGAAAAAGGAAAGAAAACATCCCTCGCCTGCTCTTGGTGGTATGCAATCTGCTTATAACTCCTGAATGACTACATCCCTCCTTATATCCATAAAAGGAAATCCAAATCTCACACCACGTTCATCAAAACCCAGATAAGGAGAGTCATTTCACTTTCACCAATGCCATTGTTATTTAAGACACTGCTCCAAAAAATTAAAAGAACAATTTTTAATCAGAGTATAGCATCAAGTCAATGCTATGCTATGCTATCAATGCTATCAAGTCAAACTCCTGGGATATTGATCTGGTCAGGTAAGTAGCAGAGGGGCTTGTTAATCAGTTTCAGTTGCTTTGGTGTTAATGAAATTAACAACAGGTGCACTAGATGGGCAACAGACGACCTCCAAAACAGGAATGGTTTTACAGGTTGAGGCCACTGACATTATTTTCCCCACTCATCTTTTCTGACTGTTTTTCACTAGTTTTACATTTGGCTAGGGTCAGTGTCACTACTAATAGCATGAGGAGATACCTGGACCCTGCAGAGGTTGCATAATCAGTCCATCATCCAGACATCAATGCATGTCATTGCCAGAAGGTTTGCGGTGTTTCCCAGCACAGTCTCAAGACCATGGAGGTCTTACCTTACATAGGAGGAATTACCTCCAGCAGGCCACTGGTGTGAATGTCTCTGACCAAACAATCAGAAACAGACTTCATGAGGGTGGCCTGAGGGCCTGACGTCCTCTAGTGGGCCCTGTGCTCACTGCCTGGCACCATGGAGCTTGACTGGAATTTGCCATTGAACACCAGAATTGGCAGGTCCGCCACTGGTGCCCTGTGCTTTTCATAGATGAGAGCAGGTTCACCCTGAGCACATGTGACAGACGTGAAAGGGTCTGGAGAAGCCATGGAGAACATTATGCTGTATGTAATGTCGTTAAGCATGATTGGTTTGGTGGTGCGTCAGTGATGGTCTGGGGAGGCATATCCATGGACGGACGCACGCACCTTTACAGGCTAGACAATGGCACCCTGGCTGCCATTAGGTATCGGGATGAAATCCGTGGACCCATTGTCAGACCCTATGCTGGTGCAGTGGGTCCTGGGTTCCTCCTGGTGCATGACAATGCCCGGCTTCATGTGGTGAGATTATGCAGCCAGTTTCTGGAGGATGAAGGAATTGATACCATTAAATGGCCCCCACATTCGCCTGACCTAAATCCAATAGAACACCTCGGGGACATTATGTTTCGATCCATCTGATGCCGCAAGGTTGCACCTCAGTCTGTTCAGGAGCTCAGTGATGCCCTGGTCCAGATCTGGGAGGAAATACCCCAGGACACCATCCGTCGTCTCATTAGGAGCATGCCCTGATGTTGTCAGGCATGCATACAAGCACTCGGGGCCATACAAACTACTGAGTACCATTTTCAGCTGCTGCAATGAAATTTCAGCAAAATGGACTAGCCTGCTGCATCATTTTTTCACTTTGATTTTCGGGGTGTCTTTCAATTCAGACCTCTGTAGGTTAAGAATTTTAATTTCCATCAAACGATGTGGCATCCTTTTGTTCCTAACACATTACCTAGTCTATATCAGTATTGATATCCAGCATCATATTTTTGCCCTTTGAGATCTGATGTGTTTTCAAAGTGTTCCTTTATTTTTTTTGAGCAGCGTATATTCCAGGAACAAAGCTACAAGCTTCTCATGCGATGGTACTGGGTCCCTGCGCTTCTCCATAAACAAATTCCACAGGTTCCCTGGTGCTGCCAGCAAGGCCTGGGTCTCTTATGTCCTATTTTCTTGGACTGCCCGTTACTTCGCCCATTCTGTGTGGAATTATGCAAAATAATTTGTCAACTTACCTCAGTGGACCTAAAGAACAATCCTACCAGCTACCTCCTGCTTATTAAAGCAGTGCCATTGAAACGCTATAAATCTTTCCTCACAGCCCAACTTCTCACCGCAGCCTGACCAATGTATTCCCCCCTACGATTCATATGTGGTTCACTAGAGTTAATGAAATTTACAAGATGGACACATCTTGAAAGAGATAGCCTGAGCTTCATCGAAACGTTGACAATAAAAACCCTTCTGTTTTGATCTCCTCTGCCAGACCCATGAATGCCTCTATACCTGTTTTGGAGATCGATAGATAGATAGATAGATAGATAGATAGATAGATAGATAGATAGATAGATAGATAGATAGATAGATTCATAAAATATATATATATATATATATATATATATTTATTAAGTAAAAAAAATTATATATTTCGGATCTCTCCTCTAGTGAGCAGAAAGAAGTACAGGAGAGAATCCTAAAATTGGTGATCATTGTGATTGACTATTACATGACAGGGAGCTGATGCTCCAGACTCCTGATCTTTGGTTTGAGAACATTAGCTTTTGTGAAGGTAGAGGCATGTGATCAAGCATGTTCCCAGCACAAAAACATGGAGCAAGAAAGCCCAACTCCATGACACTGCACATATGTGCTACCTTGGCGGGAAGGGGTTATCGAATGTCTGCTTGTATAGGGAAGAACTGCTTATTAATCCAAAACGTCCCAATGCCACCATACTGGACTAAGGGTAGATATAGCACAGATAGCCCTAGCAAATGCTTATTAGATGTGCATAGTGGTGAAATGAACATTTTACAACACCTTCAAGTTCTTCATTAAAGCGAAACCCCAGGCAAACACACACGCCAAAAGGCCTTGTATTTGTCTATCAATTGCTGAGATTTACACAGCTCTGCCGTACAGCACAGTCCTGTCTGACAGAAAGGAAGACTTATTTTTTCTTTTTAGCTGCAGTTAAGTAACTTGCCCTTTTTACATCCTTTGACTGGATAGTGAAAGGAGAAGCAGTGGACTGATTAGTAGGGGTGTACCGAATGGAAACTTTGATGCCGAAACCAAAAATGCAGGATGCACTTTACCGAAAATGACAGTTTTAAAAAATTTTTTATACTTTTATATATAATTGTATTATATGCGACTTTTTAATTAATATCATCATTTTAAATTAATATGAATTTATCGATGGCCATTATTGGCATCTTTAGTGCAAGAAAGGTCAAGAGAAATGCAGTCTGCAGTCTCTAACCATCTCTTGTATCATGTCTGTAATCTCTTACTTAAACGTAAATACACTGCTAATCGTATTAGCAAAATTTCCATTCGGTGCACCTCTAGCAGACATGATACATGATATGGTCAGAGACTGCAGACATGATACAAGAAATTAATGCAGCCTGACCAGTGTCCATTAAATGCAGCCTCACCAGTGCCTGTCAGATGCAACCCATCAGTCAGATGCAGCCCTGCCATTGTTTGCCAGATGTAGCCTTGCCATTGCTTGTCAGATGCAGCCTGCCTGTGCAAGTCAGATGCAGCCTGCCTGTGCAAGTCAGATGCAGCCTCCCAGTGCATGTCAGATGCAGCCTCATAGCGACTCCGGATGCAGCCTGCCTGTACCAGTCAGATGCAGCCTCCCAGTGCCTGTTAGATGCAGCCTGCCTGTGCCCAGATCAGAGCGGCGATCTCCGTGTGTCACGGAGCTGGATTTGAATTTCCCGGCTGCAGTAACAATGTCCTGCCTCCTGTGATCGCGCCACACTGATTCAATTTCCCGACACTGGATCAGTGTGCCGTCTATCACAGGAGGAGGGACATTGTTACTGCTGCTGCCCGGACAATTCAGCTCTGTGAAACACGGAGATCACCGCTCTGCGTGAGGAGGAGGGAGGAGAGGAGGAGGACTGGGGCACACCAGGTTGACACCCCCGCAATGGGCGGCACCCGGGGCGAACCCCGCCCCCTTTTCGGCATTTCATTATCTGCACTTTTTTTTCCTTCGGCCGCTAATTTTCTGCGGCTGAAATTTCGGTGCACCACTACTGATTCGCTGATCTTTCTGTCACTCTGCTCTTTCCTTCTATGAACATGCTCCTTGTTAGCACATGAGCCCTGCAAGACAACAAACTGGCTAGCTGTACTGCTTCTCTGGGACTGAAAGAGGCTGATACCAAGTCAAACTTGGGTGATCTGCTGACCGTAGGTGCAATGCTCTGCAGGCTCCTTAGAAAAAAATAAAAATAAATAAATACACTTTTTTTTTTTACCTGCAAAAAAAAAAAAAAAATGTACATTTTATATTTTCTTTTTTTAAAGGTGAACTTAGCCTTTAAATGAACTCTAAATTTCAAATTTACACTGTTTTATAAAAATAAAAACAAAATGACAAGGTGAAGTTGGCCTTTAAGCTCTTATTTTTTTAGTGTGCACTTACGAGCACTCAGAGGTTGTCTGAGTGTACAGAAGACAATGTAGAGCTTTGACAGATCTAAAAAGCTTGCCTGACCATGCAGAACTAGGAGCTCTACACACTACCTTCTCAACACTTCCCAGATATAACAATGAACTGAAGGCTGAACGTTCACATTTCTGCTAACCTGAGGAGGTCAGACCATGCCTGAACATGCGAATAAGCTCTTATTATTTCTATGTTCAGTCTTATCAGTCCTCAACCCACAAACAGATGCTACAGTAAGGTTCAGAAACTCATGAAATAAAAAGTGGCTCATTACATGCAGCTGCTTGTTCATTTAAAAGTCTGGAATTTAATAACTCTTCAGTGAACGCAGAAATTCAAGTGACCTGACCTTTATAGGGGGATTATCATTTACAGGTACAAATACATTCCTCCCAGCAGGGAGATGGGCAGAGCCAAGTGCTGGCATCTTCATGCGTATCTTGACGAACAAATGTGACAGTGGCTTCTTTTCCTGTCATGCTGGCATTTGTTTCATCTTACCCCCAGATAAGCCACTTAGAGACATGTGCGTCCGTACACTATCGCTACAAAAGAACAAACCTTCACACACACACACGCACAGGAGTGCAGCTTAAAAGTCAAAGTCTAAGACCTGCCGCCAGAACGCTACTAATGAGGTGTTTATTTAGTCTCCTGTCCCTATTAAATGTGTATGAAGTGGGTGTCTCTGGAGATTGAGGGGGCCGGGTAAGCGAGAGACAAACAATGTAGCACCATCTGTGTAGACAGCAAACGGGTTCTTGCAATGGCACTGCAATACCCAGATGAATGTACCAGCAGACTCCTTTTGACAGGTTACAAAGACGAAAAATCTCACAAGTGCCTTACAGATTCAGCAGAAACATCCCTATGGCTACTCTGTTAATTTTTAGAGATGAAGATTATTGTTTGTTTGTTCAACAAAGATGGCAGAACACAAGCATACTGCATTCTAAGGCCCCTTTCACACCAGCAGACCGATCAGGTCCATCTGTCAGTTTTTCAGGTGGACCCGACCGGACCATCCTCTATGGGGCGACGGATGTCAGCTGACACCCGCCAGGTATCCGACCCGCCAAAATCCACTGAAAACTGACATATGGCGATAAGTTTACCATCCGTCCAGCGGATCGGATGACAATCATTTGGAAACAGGCATGCAGTCTTTTCCATCCGACCGCCTCATAGAGAAGAGCGGGCTGTCCATGTCTGCTCTCCATAGCGGAGCAGACACAGACCTGTCATCTGTCTGCTCAGCAGAGAGATCCCCGCTGAGCAGACGGATTCTGCTTGGATGGATCTGCCCCATGTGAAAAGGGCCTAACATTAGATTTTATTTATTTATTTATTCTAGGTACTTATATAGCGCCATCAATTTACGCAGCGCTTTACATACACATTGTACATTCACCTCAGTCCCTACCCTCAAGGAGCTTCCAATCTAAGGTCCCTAACTCACATTCATACATACTGGGGACAATTTAGACAGGATCCAATTAACCTACCAGCATGTCTGTGGGAGGAAACCGGAGTACCCGGAGGAAACCCATACAGGCACAGGAAGAACATGCAAACTCCAGGCAGGTAGTGTTGTGGTTGGGATTCAAACCAGCAACCCTTCTTACTGCTAGGCGAATGTGCTATCCACTACACCACTGTGCCGCCCATATTAGATCTGAACCTCATTTTGATGACATTTAGGCTGCATTCATACTACAGCGTTTTGAATCGTGGGCAGATTTTCCTCAAATCTGCCCATAATTTGACAGCGCCGATGTGTGAATGACAAATTGCGGGACTCGCATTTGAAATGACATTCATTTGAATGACACCTCAAATCGTGGGTTTACCACGCTTGTCGAGTGATAATTCGCACTGCAATCGCAGCAATCTGCTTCGCGGGAAGCATGTCGCCCAAAAAAAAGTTCAGGAGCTACTTTGGGGGGACATGTTTCTCACGATGCGGATTGCCGCAATTGCAGTACGAATTATCGCACGACAATCGCGGCACACCTGCACCGTGATTTGAGGTGTCATTCAAATGACTGGCATCTCAAATGCGGGTCCCGCGATTTGTCATTAACACATCTGCGCTGTCAAGTCGCGAGCAGATTCGCAGCAAACCTGCCAGCGATTCAAAAATCTGTAGTGTGATTGCAGCCTTAGGGTTGGTTCCCACCAGCGGCTGCTTTAGAATGCAGCTGCTGGTGTGCAGTAGGATGAAAGCATTGCTGATGCGCCATTTGTGGCACGCCACAGTTTTTATTTTTATTTTGTTTTTTTTTTAACATTTCAAAATGTATTTAAAAATAACAAACATGTCATACTTACCTGCTCTGTGCAAGGGTTTTGCACAGAGCAGCCCCGAGCTTCCTCTTCTGGGGTGCCCTGCTGGCGCTCCTCCCATTTAATTGGGTGCCCCCACGGAAAGCCAATGGCTCCTGCTGCTATCAATCTGTCCAATGAGGACAGAGACAGCAGCTGGAGCCGCTGGGCTCATGCAAATTGCTGGATCGCATGGGCTCAGGTAAGAAAAAAGGGGGGCTCTGGGGCAGCTGCAGCAAAGAAGATTTTTCACCTTAAAGTGGATGTAAACCAGATTCATGAATTTTGAGTTGGGCACATACAGTATATCTGTTGTGTTTTTGTATCTCTCTTCAGAGCACTGTGTCCTGTAGCTTTGTCCTTCTTAGTTGTTCTGTTATCAGCCTGATAACTTTTGACAAGCTCTCCTAGAAGGGAGATAGAAGTGTGTTGGGGGGAAGTTGCTATAAATAGATTAGCAGACTGCTAAACTATTCACAGGCATGTGTGGGGAGGGGGTGTGCCCCTTTCCTCCAATCAGCTGTCTCACAGTGTCTAGCAATAATCCACCCCTACAGATGAATGAGGAAGTTAAAAATCTAACAGGACGTGCACTTTCTAAACAGTATATAAAAGGTGAAGACAGCAGATATAATACATGTAAAACTTATGTAGGGAGATTTGTTTCATCCCTGTGTATCATCTTATGGCCCGTACACACGATCCGAATATCGTACGACTGATCGTACGACCGTTTTTTCTTACTAGACGCAAGTAGAAATTGAATAGCTAAATAAAGTCAAGAAAATTTTCGTACGACAGAAAAAAAAAAATTATAAGTGATGTCATTGTGTTGTAATGTATTTGTATTGAATTTTCAGAGGACAACTATACTGACTAACCGAAAATCGTACGATCTGGAATCGTACGAGGAAAATTTTCGTGATTGGCTGTCGAAAGTAGTGTACACATGATCCGAAAATCGTACGATCCTTCCTCGGACGACCGTTTTCGTATGATACTCGGATCGTGTGTACGGGCCATAAAGCCATTCACTTCACTGGGTATATGTGAGGGTTTACATCCACTTTAACCGCTTGTCCACCAGCCGCCGAGTTGTACTCCGACAACATGGCTCGGCTGCGCGAATCGCCGTTATGTTACAACGCTCCCTCTGGTGGCCACTAGGGGCGCACGCGCAGCTCGCCCCCGAATCCTGGTTCTCTGTGGGGAGAAGTGACAGATCGTCTGTTCATATAAAGTATGAATAGCGATCTGTCATCTCTCCTTGTCAGTCCCCTCCCCCTTCAGTTAGAACACACACTAGGGAACACAATTAACCCCTTGATCGCCCTCTAGTGTTAACCCCATACACTGCCAGTGACATTTTTACAGTAATCAATGCATTTTTACAGCATTGATCGCTGTATTAATGCCAATGGTCCCAAAAATTTGTCAAAATTGTCCGATGTGTCCGCCATAATGTCGCAGTCACAATATAAATCGCAGATCGTCGCCATTACTAGTAAAAAAAAAATAAATAATAAAAATGCTATAAATCTATCCCCTATTTTGTAGACGCTATAACTTTTGCGCAAACCAATCAATATAAGCTTATTGTGATTTCTTTTACCATTTTTTTTAAATATCGGCCTAAACTGAGGAAAGAAACATTTTTTTTTATATATTTTTGGGGGATATTTATTATAGCAAAAAGAAAAAAATAATGCATTTTTTTCAAATTAACACTCTTTTTTTGTTTATAGCGCAAAAAATAAAAAAACGCAGAGGTGATCAAATACCACCAAAAGAAAGCTTTATTTGTGGGAAAAAAAGGACGTCAATTTTGTTTGGGTGCAACGTCGCACAACCGCGCAATTGTCAGTTAAAGCGACGCAGTGCCAAATCGCAAAAAGTGCTCTGGTCAGGAAGTGGGTAAAATCTTCCGGGGCTGAAGCGGTTAATGCATAGAATGCATTAAGGTAAAAACCTTGAGACTTTACAATCACTTTAAATGTTGCACAGTGGCATTTCATTAAGTTCTATTGGGCACAGCGCAGTACAAGGTAGTGTATTGCGTCATGCATGCTGTACTTTGTTTCAAAAGAAAAAAAAAACGCGCTCACCACCTAAAAAAAAAAAAAAAAAAATTAAATCACAAAAGGGTTACAACAGCCAACCTTATAGTTCAAGTGAACAGACTAGAATCTGCGGCGTTAACGATTTCAAACGGCACCAGACAGGGCTGTCCCCTCTCTCCACTGCTATTTGTCCTTTCCCTAGAGCCTTTTCTTCGCTATATAAAAGATAACCCTAACATGAGTGATGTTCAAACAAGCCAATACCAGCACAAAGTAGCAGCGTATGTAGATGACCTTCTATTTTTTAATACTAAACACTTAACCTCTTTGCCCTCACTGCTACAAGAGTTGAAACGGTATGGCATATCTTTCCAAATTTAAGGTTAACCTCCAAAAGTCGGAGGCGCTGAATGTCTCTCTATCCGACCACATTCTGACGGGTCTGCGCCCCTTTTTTCCATTTAAATGGGCCACTGGTTCAACCCAATATTTTGGAACCAGAATTCCCGCAAACTTGAATGACGTTTTCCCCCTGAATTTTCGGCCTTTCCTGTCAAAGCTCACTTCAGATCTGAAGAAATGGGACTCCCCTGCACTATCTTGGTTTGGCCGATGCAACGTACTGAAGATGAATGCGATGCCAAGACTCTTGTATCTGTTACAAGCCCTGCCGGTTAAAATACCCCAGACTTTCTTCCATGCCGTACAATCAGCCTTTACCAAGTTTCCTTGGCGTGGCAAACACTCACATATTGGCAGGGCTTTGCTGTTGAGGCCGAAGCTCAGGGGAGGAATTGGCTTCCCAGACCCTGCCCTATACTACACAGTGACACATATAACGCGGGTAGTTGATTGGTGTTGTCATGGGGACTTGAAGCTCTGGGTAGCACTAGAACAGGAGGTTGTCCGTGCTCCACTGGCCGGCCTACCCTGTGAAGGCAAGCAATCGACTTCGCACTTGGCTACTCACCCACTAGTTGGCCCCACTCTTTCCAAGATGGAAAGGTTCTTTCGGTTATCCTCCTTGATTAGTTTTCCCTCCCCCATGACACCAATTGTTGGACATCCGGGATTCCCTCTGGGCCTATCGGATCCGGCTTTTACCTTGCAGGCTCCGAAAGGGCTCTTCCGTGCCTTCCACTTTCTACGGCCCACGGGCTGGGCCCCTACTAAGACCATAGTAACGGGTCAAACACCTGCTGTACTAAACCCATGGAGAGCTATACAGCTCTCTCATTTCCTTAGCTCCATGCCCGAACATACGCTTCCACCGGCAGCTCGACCCATTTGAAGAAATGAGACGGCTCGATTCGTAGATCCCTTTCTACATCGTACAGAATTTTGTTGGACCTTCACGCCACTACTGACCCTTCATTCTTGACAAAGTGGGAAAGAGACTTGCAAACCACATTTACTGAACCACAAAAGGAACTTACTTTTCTTTGTGCAAAAGTCTTCGCTCTGAAGTAAATATCAGGAAATTTCATACAAATTAACAACAAGATGGTACCGCACCCCGCCATGTTTGGCTAAATTATTTCCCAATCAGTCTGAATGTTGTTGGTGCTGTGAGTAACACCTGGGCACTATTCTCCATATTTTCTGGGAATGCCCCAAGCTCCAAACCTTTTGGCAACCAGTCCTTCAACTTATCCACAAATTTACAGATATCTCCCTGTCTAATGACCCTGCCGCAGTCCTACTTAACCTTAGTCCCATGTCAAGAAAGCGTTGTCACAAATTTCTCCTCAAACACCTTCTCAACGCTGCTCGGGCATGTATACCAAGCCAATGGAAACAATCTGCCCCTACAGTAGCCCAATGGTTCACAAGGGTTAATGATATTGAACAGATGGAAGACCTGACTGCTACCATTCAGAATAAATCGGAGGAACATAAGACCAGGTGGTTTCATTGGGACCTTTTCCACTTCTCAGATGAATACCTCCACCATACATAGCTTAGCTTTAATGAGTGTCAAGGGATTCAGCTTTATACCTGATGCCCTTGCATCTTGATGAAAACATACGTTCCTTACCCCCTAGGTGGAACTTCCCTCTCCCCTATATACCATCATACCCCTACCCCCTCCCTTTTTTTTTTCTCTCTTCTCTCTGTCCTCCTCTTTTCCATTATAACTCAAAAATGTGGTATGTCTTGACCCTAATGGGACACCCCACATTAAACTCCCCCCATGTTCTCATATCTGTTCTTTAAGAACATAGGGATTCCTCCCTATAGCAGTGCAGGAGAGTGTGTGACCTGCCTAAGAGGAACCTTAGATTTCTGTTTCATAGGTACCAGGACTGCCCAATTTATGGATTTATCCTCTGGTAATTACCTGATGTGACCCTATCATGGGTAGGACGCATCCAGATACTGGTCACCTACATGTTATTTGTATTGAAAACTTATTCTGTGAAGTTATCTTTTCATTGTGTATGTCGCATACCGCTAAATAAAAAATAAAAAACAACAGCCAACCTAATGTCTGTGTACAACAGGCATATACAGAATTATTCGGAAACAAGGCAGCGCTATACCCCAAATATAATAGATAGCGCAAATATCACCCAATAAGTGTCCATATAAAAATGTGATAACATACACCAGTGCTCAACAAATTCCAAGCGCCAGGTTGCCATGATAACAAGAAATTGCATCCTGGCGCTTGGGCTTTAGTCCGCCCATTCACTGTTGCAGGGATGCACAATTTATAAAGCCCAACGCCCGGGACATGCAGTTCCGGGCGCTGGGCAGGTTGTTTTTTGTAAAAAATTAAAGTTACACCCAAGCACATGAAATCCCCCCGCCCCCCCAAAAAAATGTTGAGCCCCCCCTATACATACACACGTACAAATGTAAACGCACGTGTTGGGGTGCCTACGCATGAAAAGTTTGATTAAGATACACGCTACCGTAATAAGAGCAATAATTCTAGCCAATTACAGTCCTCCTCCATAAAGCTAAACTGAAGATCTATAGGGAATTTTACAGCGTCGCCTATAGAAAATATAGGGTACTGAAGTTTGTCGCCATTTCACGGGCCCATACAAATTTAAGGTTTTACATGTCGAGTATCTATTTACTTGGTGCAACCTCATCTTTTATATTTTACAACAAAAATGGGGAATTTTTGCGTTTTTGTGCCCTAAATTTAACGTTAGTGTGTTTTTTACTGGAATTTTGCTTTTCCTAGACCTTTTCGGTATTATCTTGAAATTATCTAGTGAGAAAGCTGTCTCATTCAGTAGCATTGTAACTAAATGAGACAGCTAGCTGATTTTTAAATAAATTAAATAAAATAAAAGCTATAAATTACTTTTAATTGCCTGCCTCATGGGACCAGCAGGGTAAAGTAATTTATAGCTTTTATTTTATTCTGACATTTTATACTCTGAATAAAAAATAAAGCTTGGTTAGTTTAAAAAAAAAAAAACTGTCTCCTAACTTTTTTTTTTTTTTTTAGCTGGCTCCTAGGCTCAAAGTAAATTTGTCAAGTACTGACATACACCATACAGTTTGAAAAAAAAAAGTCTAACTTAAAAAAAGTAGTAAAAAGCAATCAAGGAATGAAGCGTAAATAAGGGGCTCCAAAACGGTTTACCAGAGCCCCATGACCCTCCAGATATGAGTGGTCATGAAAGGCATATGTAATACTCACATTGTACTACCATTAGCTGGGCTCCTCCCCTGGGTGGATGTAACAGTATCAAAAATCAAAAAGGCTCACAGTAGCGTAAAAATCTCCTATTAAAAATGTTGTTAATGCATAAGGTTACACATGAATTACAGTGTCAAAGTGCACATACAAACAACTCCTGGCCAGCATCCAACATGGAGAAGAGCGATCGGTGTGTGTGCTGATGTCACCATGTAGGCCACGACCTTACGCGTTTCATCGAAAACTGATGTCATCAGGAGACCTTCATTCCTGGATCACTTTTCACTACTTTTTTTAAGTTGGGCTTTGTTTAAACTGCATTGTGAATATTATTATTCACAGACTTATATGGACACCTATTGGGTGATATTTTCACTGTCTATTATATTCAGGATATAGAGCTGCCTTGTTTTTTTAATATTTCATAATATAATGTACACTAGAGCTGCACTGATTAATTGTTAAAAAAACGTTATCGAGATTCAACCCCCCTCATGATCTTAATCCAGCATTTCCCTAATTCATGTTAAAGTGGATGTAAACCCTCACATATACCCAGTGAAGTGAACAGCCTCAGATGATACACAGAGATGAAAAAAATCTCCCTACACAAGTTTTACATGTATATCTGCTGTCTTCAGCTTTATATATCCTTTAGAAAGTTCAGATCATGTTATGCCCTGTACACACGATCGCCTATTCCGACAACAAAATCCATCGGATTTTTTCAGACGGATGTTGGCTCAAACTTGTATTGCATACACACGGTCACACAAATCTCGTCGGAAATTTCGAACGTCAAGAAAGTGGTGACGTACAACACGTACGACGAGCCGAGAAAAATGAAGTTCAATAGCCAGTGCTGCTCTTCTGCTTGATTCTGAGCATGCGTGGCACTTTGTGCGTCGGAATTGTCTACACATGATTGGAATTTACGCAAGCGGATTTTGTTGTCGGAAAATTTTAGATCCAGCTCTCAAACTTTGTGTGTCGGAAATTCTGATGGAAAAAGTCAGATGGAGCCTACATACGGTCGGAATTTCCGACAACAAGCTCCGATCGCACATTTTCCGTCGGAAAGTCCGACCGTGTGTACGCGGCATTAGAGATGAGTGTGAAATCTGGGCATACAGACAAGACAGCTGATTGGATGAAAGGCACACACCCCACTTCACATAGGCAGAGACTCTCAGAGCTGTTCTGTGAATAGTTTAGCTATCTGCTAATCTATTTATAGCAACCTCCCTGACACAAAATTCAGCCTGGTTTTATCTCATGTGTAGGAGAACTTGTCAGAATTTATCAGGCTGATAACAGAAGAATGGAACAGGAGAAAGGCACTGGACTTAGTGCTTTGAAGATAGATAAGAAATCACTACAGATATACAGTGGGGACGGAAAGTATTCAGACCCCCCTTAAATTTTTCACGCTTTGTTATATTGCAGCCATTTTCTAAAATCATTTAAGTTCATTTGTTTTCCTCATTAATGTACACAAAGCACCCCATATTGACAGAAAAACACAGAATTGTTGACATTTTTGCAGATTTACTCATATATTTAACTCAGGTGCTGTCCATTTCTTCTGATCATCCTTGAGATGGTTCTACACCTTCATTTGAGTCCATCTGTATTTGATTATACTAATTGGACTTGATTAGGAAAGCCACACACCTGTCTATAGAAGACCTTACCGCTCACAGTGCATGTCAGAGCAAATGAGAATCACGAGGTCAAAGGAACTGCCTGAAGAGCTTAGAGACAGAATTGTGGCAAGGCACAGATCTGGCCAAGGTTACAAAAAAATTCTGCTGCACTTAAGGTTCCTAAGAGCACAGTGGCCTCCATAATCCTTAAATGGAAGACGTTTGGGACGACCAGAACCCTTCCTAGAGCTGGCCGTCCAGGCCAAACTGAGCTATCGGGGGAGAAGAGCCTTGGTGAGAGATGTAAAAAAGAACCCAAAGATTACTGTGGCTGAGTTTCAGAGATGCTGTCGGGAGATGGGAGAAATTTGTAGAAAGTCAACCATCACTGCAGCCCTCCACCAGTCGGGGCTTTATGGCAGAGTGGCCCGACAGAAGCCTCTACTCAGTGCAAGACACATGAAAGCCCGCATGGAGCTGAACTCCAAGAGGGTGAGAAATAAGATTCTTTGGTCTGATGAGACCAAGATAGAACTTTTTGGCCTTAATTCTAAGCAGTATGTGTGGCGAAAACCAGTCACTGCTCATCACCTGTCCAATACAGTCCCAACAGTGAAGCATGGTGGTGGCAGCATCATGCTGTGGGGGTGTTTTTCAACTGCAGGGACAGGACAACTGGTTGCAATCAAGGGAAAGATGAATGCGGCCAAGTATAGGGATATCCTGGACGAAAATCTTCTCCAGAGTGCTCAGGACCTCAGACTGGGCCGAAGGTTTACCTTCCAACAAGACAATGACCCTAAGCACACAGCTAAAATAATAAAGGAGTGGCTTCACAACAACTCTGTGACTGTTCTTGAATGGCCCAGCCAGAGCCCTGACTTAAACTCAATTGAGCATCTCTGGAGAGACCTAAAAATGGCTGTCCACCAACGTTTACCATCCAACCTGACAGAACTGGAGAGGATCTGCAAGGAGGAATGGCAGAGGATCCCCAAATCCAGGTGTGAAAAACTTGTCGCATCTTTCCCAAAAAGACTCATGGCTGTATTATACCAAAAGGGTGCTTCTACTAAATACTGAGCAAAGGGTCTGAATACTTAGGACCATGTGATATTTCAGTTTTTCTTTTTTAATAAATCTGTAAAAATGTCAACAATTCTGTGTTTTTCTGTCAATATGGGGTGCTGTGTGTACATTAATGAGGAAAAAAATGAGCTTAAATGATTTTAGCAAATGGCTGCAATATAACAAAGAGTGACAAATTTAAGGGGGTCTGAATACTTTCCGTCCCCACTGTATGTGCCCAGCTCAAATTTCATGAATCGGGTTCACATCCACCTTAAACAAGTGCAGAGACATTCTCTGTTCAAAACTGTCAAAAGGAAAAAAAAAAAAACCTCAACAGCAATAAAGAGAAACAATGTATTTCTCGGTTCTTTTAGAAATTTAGATCAAAGAAATGAACTTCTGTCTGTAAAAGAGATCAGTTTAACCACCTAAAGACTAAGCCCCTTTCTGACACTTGTAGCTTACAAGTTAAAATCTGTATTTTTTGCTAGAAAATTACTTAGAACGCCCAAAAAAAAAAAAAAAATATATATATATATATATATATATATATATATATATATATATATATATATATATATATATAAAATTTTTTTTTTTTTTTTTTTTTTTTTTAGCAGAGACCCTAGAGAATAAAATTGAGATTATTGCAATATTTGATGTCACACTGTTTTTTGCGCAACAATCTTTCAAAAGCATTTTTTTAGGAAAAAATATATTTAAATGAATTAAAAAAACTAAACAGTAAAGTTAGCCCAATTTTTTTGTATAATGTGAAAGATGATGTTACGCCATGAGAATCATGATCTTTATTCTAAGAAAAAAAATTGTTATTCTCATTTTATCCTGAATCGTGCAGCTCTAAAGTAAACATTTGGCCTATACACTGATTACACTTTTGCTTGTATATAAACCTGTCAGAAATATTTCCATTTTAAACGGAGCATGCAATAAAGAAAAAAAAATGCATGAGCTAGACGAGCTAGCGGGCTCTTTGTATTGACCGTTAATGTGCCTAACAATATTAGGCTGCATTCACAGAGGTGATTAGGATCTATGGCAGCAAAAATCAGGTAGGTATTCAGCCCTATGTACACTGTGTGCGAACAGCCACAGGTGCAGTCAGATTTGTACCCTGTACAATGCAATGGCCGGAACCGCCGATGTTCAAGTATAACTGCTCATCCGAGCCACAAACTTCTGTCCAGCCCTAGAAACAGACCGTCTGCATCCAGGGATAGCAGCTGTGGCCACATACAAACTGACCATGGCCAATCAGCCAGTTTGTATACAACTAAAGCACACAGTACAGAGTTTAGCTGCATCTGAACACTGCAATCCAGCCTCCTCTAGCCACCTGTGTGAATACTGCCTTAAAGAAGAACTGCAGTCTGCTCACATAATTTGTAATAAAAACATCTTTACCATTCTGAAGCTTCCCTTCAACCACTTTGCATATTATTTTATATATAATGTGATTCTGTACTTGCCAAATATGCCTCAGAACTCTCCCTCCACTGGGTCTGGCTGCATCCATTTTAACCGTGGGCAGCTGAAACTGCTGACTGTTCACTTCCTGGATTTACACAGACACACAGAGGCACACCTCCAGCTCTGCAGCTCTCATTGGCCCTCTTATGACTCATCCCCCTCCCTTCCTGGCAAACTCTCACAAGAGTGAGAGAGGGAGCTGTGCATGATGTCATAATGCTAGGCTTTTTACCAGACAAGAAACAGGAGGTGGGCTGTATAAGGTATTTACTGGAAGAAAAAAAATAATATCCAAAGTTAAAACAACAAGGGCAGAAAATGTAATAGATAGAAAGATGAAAAAATGACTGAAGTTCCACTTTAAGCTGCCCACAGACAGCAGGCTGATTGAAAAATACAAACTGATTCCTTCATCCACACAAGTGAGGTAGATGGATGAATCCTCCTCCCTGCGCTATTGTATTCTGACTGTGGGGACTCTTCTGCTGTCAGAATACACTGATCAGTGCTGCAGCCGCTGATCGAATGAAAATGTTCTAACATCCCGTTTAACAAAAGTTGATCATTGAAATGTTTATTACGCAAGCAAATAAAAAAACTTAGAAGATTCCAACAAATATAAGCGTTGTATACAAAAAAAAAAAAAAACAGGGAGTCCGGATCGCGGTGCGTTCCACAGACCCAAACCGGATGTGACGTAATGAGGCAAATAGCTCCACCAGGGGGAGTTACTTGCGCAATAAACAATTGTTATATGGAGTTACGCTATGGGCCCTATTACTGTCTTTACATGAGCATACTGGACGAAGGAGATTAAGGAGGTTACCGTGAGGATTCTTTTTACAGTCATTTGATACTGTGGAGGCTAGACACCCTTTGATGGGTAGTGACATCTGGTGAGTGCAGCACAAGAGGGGGGCACAAGTGTGACATATGAAGATATTTCCAGATTGCATGCACTTCCTTTACAGCACTTTCTTCAGTTTAAATCACTACTGGATTTTTTGGATTTATGGACTTTTTAATGAATTTTATGTGAGTTATCATATTTATTTATTTTTACGAGAGTAATATATTCACTTATGTATATAATTGTTTAAGTTACATATTTATTGCACACCAGCACTTTGGTTGATGATTTAGTTATATGTGGACCTGCACCAGGGCTCAAAATTTCAAGTCCTGAGCTACTAGCCAGGCCTCAAGGGTTACTCGCTACCAGTTGCCCCACCCTGCCCCGCCCCACCCCTAAACACGCAGTCATAAATTATCTCATGAAATGTAACTTAAATGTTTTATGCAGAATTAAGTAATAAAAATAAATATTAACAACAACTTTATCCGTGCCTATCATTCAGCCTCAACTGTGCTCATCAATGCAACCTGCCGTGTCCACCAATGCAGCCTCCCTGTGTCCACCATGCAGCCTCCCTGTGTCCACCATGCAGCCTCCCTGTGTCCACCATGCAGCCTCCCTGTGTCCACCATGTAGCCTCCCTGTGTCCACCATGCAACCTCCCTGTGTCCACCATGCAGGGGAACATTGGAGAAGAAGATGATTGCCGGTCGGATGATCAGAGTGCCGAGAGACATCACAGCTTTCATTTCAATAGCGGTTCGGCGTCACATACAGCCCCTGGCCGGGGAACTTTGATACACGTCACTCATCCCGGGATTGGATGGGTGATCTGCCTATCAAAGAAAGTCCCAGGAGAGTGGAAAATTTGAGGGCTGACTTGCACTATATACATTTTTTTTTGGAATCAAGGTATGATGCCTGTGTATGTTGTTTATGTCCTTTTTGTTTTTATGTTTTTTTATGTTGTTTTGCACAATCATTTGATGTATGAGACACAATTTATTTAGCAGTGCCAATTCCACTTACCCGCACTGCGCCTCGTTCTGGTCATCCACCTCGATTGGTGGTTGGTATCTGTGGAGGCAGCAGCTATTAGGAATTTTTTCATTAGTCCATAGTGCCGGACCATATCTTTTTTTGTTATTTAAACAGCATTGGTTTACTACCACTTTAATAAGAACTTTCTATAAAGCACTTTTTTTTTTCTTTTTACTAGTAAACAGTATTATACATAGTACTGACTCTCCAATTCTTTAACTAAAAAAAAACAAAAAAAACCCAAAACCTTCACCTCCAAATTCTCCCACACTATTATTATTATATGTTCCTCGTGCAGGGACTCAGAACTGTACAGTGCTATTACAAGGCCTCCAAATAGCTGTAAAACTATATGTGGATGTCTTGGCTCTGTTGCACTTATAACACAGTGATCATAAGTCAGTATAGTAAGCCTTGGCGGCCCTCCAGATTCTGCAATCATGCATGGGTTGGAAAGGAGTGAAGGTAGACTTTCAAACAAATGGGATACTTAGCTGATGAAGAAACGGTTATGTTTTTCAACAGAAAGCTGTAGGGAGTTAAGTAAATATCTTAGGAAAATCACCTTATCAGTGAGGACGGGGGATAACAAAAGTAAATTAAAATAAAAGGAAAGGGGTCCCGATTCATGGAGCTGCAACAACACTAATGCAGACCATACATGGGTCGAATTCTGAATTAATTTTCTTTCGAAAATTAGAAATTTTGCGTGTTTTGTGATCCGATGATGCCACCATTGATTTCGAAATTCCACCAACTAAGCCTTCAATTTCACCTCATGTTGCTACAGAAAAGAATATTCATGGCTGGGAATCTTTTCTTTCTGGGAATTTTCTTTTCTTGCACTCGTGCATTTCTTTTTCGATTATATTTGCCGCATGATTCTCCCATCGTTGATTAGAAAATCGTTTTTCAAAAGTTTCCAACATCACATCATTTTTGTGGGCGCACAAAAAATAAAAAATAAAATCGGCCATTGCTGTGGCCCACTAATGGTGTGAAATTCGAACGAAAATTCTTAGATGAGATTTTCAAAATTCGACCCATGTATGACCTTAGGGGGTCTACCTAAAAATGTCTAATTTGATTCAACTGAAAAAAATAAATTAATCCAGGGTGAAAATTGGGTGCCCTAAACCCATGCTAAGAAAATTCCAGTATATTTTCTCTGTCCAGAGGGACCAAGTGCTGCATATAGCCACCCATAGAAATGAATGGCTGTACCCAGGTATATATGCCGGTACTCACATAAACACGCAATGTATAGGCGCATTCCAATGACTGAAAATTCTCTGCCCTTGGAATACGCCTGTACACTATAGGAGTGGGGTTTTTGTTGTAAATACCAGCATATAGTCAGGTGCAGTCTTCTTCCTCCACTGCAGGTGGCGCTCCTCACAGAAGCACCGTAGCTGGAGAGAAAGTCAGGAGGAACACAGTTTTTAAAATGACTTCCTGGGTCACTGGGGAAGCACCCAATCGGATGCTGCTGCCCCATGTGATTCTGGCAGCCATCTTGGGTCAGGCAGAGTCTATTTAAAGTGGAACTGCAGTCTGCTCACATAATGTGTAATAAAAACATCTTTGCCATTCTGAAGCTTCCCTCCAACCACTTTGCATATTATGTTATATATACTGTGATTCTGTACTTGCCAAATATGCTGCAGAAATCTTCCTAAACTGAGTCAGGCTGCATCCATTTTAACTGTGGGCAGCTGAAGCTGCTGCCTGATCACTTCCTGGATTTACACAGACACACAAAGGCACAACTCCAGCTCTGCAGCTTTCATTTGCCCTCTTATGACTCATCTCCCCTCTCTTCCTGGCAAACTCACAAGGGTGAGAGAGAGAGCTGTGCATGATGTTACAAGCCTAGGCTTTTTACCAGACAAGAAGCAGGAAGTGGGCTATATAAGGTATCTACTGGCAGGAAATACAATGCTCGACTATCCAAAGTTAAAACAACAAGGGCAGAAGATTTAATAGATGGAAAGTTGAAAAAATGACCGAAGGTCCTCTTTAAGTCCCTGGCTCCCAGGTTTGGCAAGCTTTTTGCGAGTCGACAGTGTAGGGAAAGGTACCCCGCCTGTTAAGGACAGCACTAGCCGAAGAGAAAGGTTCCTGATGAGGAGAGAAAGCGTAGGGTCGCTATTCCTTTGGACCTCATCCCGCTTGGGCACCAGATAGCCAGGCCACATTCCACTCTCTTAACACATGCTGTCAACCCGGCTGATACCTGTTCTCTTCACATTGTTGGAAACCATGAGTGCAACCGGTTGAGAAGGCATCCCTCTGGGTTTGTGGTGAGCTGTCACTGCACTGGTTCTATAGTTTTCTTTTGCACCTGATTGTGTGAATTTTTGCCCTTCGCAATAAGCTGTCCCCCCCACCTACAGGCATATACCCCAGTAAAGCTGCACAAAGTCGTCCATGTCAATAGACAGCTGTAAGCAGCACCTAGCTTCCTGGGTTGGATAACTATGTCAGAATTTACATTGCATGGGTTTAGAGCGCCCATATACAGGAGGCCTCTGCACAATTGTATGTGTGATATCAAAATACATTCACACTTATTATTAAAGCATATTTGAATGTGCTGTCATCATCATTAAAATGCCCTTTTCCATGCTTTGATGTATAACAAAAACCATGGCCTTAACTGAGCCCCCTTGTTTCCTTTAGGATTCTCTGCATTTTGATAAGCAGGAATCTTCAGCCCTGCAGTGACAACTGTACTTCCCAAGTACTTGTAAAGCTGCTGACTGCCAGAAACATATTACTTTTATTACTTTTGTTTGCTGCTAATTTGTGAACTTTCACAGACCAATAATAAATCCATGAAAGTCAATTTTATAGCTTTAAATCATTTATTGTTACCCGACAGCAGAGTTCACATGGGCCTAGAACAATTACAGGCCTCCAGATTACACCGTTGAGACCCTGGTAAGAAAACAATAACCTAACATTTCTCTATTCACTTAATACATATATATATATATATATATATATATATATATATATATATATATTTTTTTTTTTTTTTTTTTTTTTTTTTTATCATTATCAAAGTGATAGTGTTATTGTAAAGCCAGAGCCAAAATCCCCCCTAAACAGCCAAAAAAAAAAACACCAAGCAGGAAGATCAGCAGTCAGCTTGCGGAAATGCTTTCCTATAAAAACTATCATTCCAAATGGGTAAATATTATATGCAAATCTGTGTAGATCCACTAAACCTTGAGATCGAGGCTCCAGGCACATCCCTGTTCATTAGAGTTTTAAGCTTTCAACAAGTATGTGGTCGTGAATGACCATAAAACAGTCCAAGAGTGGCTCAGAAAGGAATCAAGGACTCGAATCACCTGTTTTGTGGACCAGACCCAGAAGTCCACTGACGCTGTTTCAATGTGTCAACCAGAAAAAACCCAAACAGCTAACAGTCCTTCCTATTTTTTTAATTCCCAATGCATTTAAATACTACAGCTCAGACATGCGCACTCTCTATCTTACTAGGATTTAATCCGTTTCAGAATCAGTGCAATTTGCATTTAAAATTACATCAGTGTCACTATACACAGTGAATGCAAGGTGCCACACTGACATCACCCTCAGGGGGGCGGGCCTATGACACCCTGCGCTTACACTCTGTACTGTACTAAGTAATTCGGGTTCAATGACATGTAACAGATTACTGAGGAGATTCTGTTGCAAAAAAAAAAAAAAAAAAAAAAAATCCTGGAGGGGGAATAGCTCTGAATTAAAGGCGAGTATCACACCCTAAGCTGTTTTTATATGTTAAATGCCTGCTGGATCTCATTTTAGTTTAATAAAAATTTGTTCAGAATTGAGCTTTTAAAGGGCAAGTTTGCATCTTTGTACATATGTAACAGAACGTGAATTCTGCTAATTCTGTTAGTCCCAGTATACAATGAGGAGGAGTTGAGAAAAAAAACATATGTCCCCTGGATAAAGCCTAACTCCATGATTAATGTCCTTTTAAATAGTTTGTTTGGGCCAAGGTGGAAAAGTAAAAACATAAAAGTATGACTCACTGACCTAGATGACTGGGCAATGCTGGCATGGGAACTATAACTGCAAACTACTGTCTAATGCCCCATACACACGGTCGGATTTTCCGATGGAAAATGTCCGATCGGAGCGTGTTGTCGGAAATTCCGACCGTGTGTGGGCTCCATCGGACATTTTCCATCGGATTTTCCGACACACAAAGTTTGAGAGCAGGAAATAAAATTTTCCAACAACAAAATCCGTTGTCGGAAATTCCGATCGTGTGTACACAAATCCGACGGACAAAGTGCCATGCATGCTCAGAATAAATAAAGTGATGAAAGCTATTGGCCACTGCCCCGTTTATAGTCCCGATGTACGTGTTTTACGTCACCGTGTTCAGAATGATCGGATTTTCCAATAACTTTGTGTGACCGTGTGTATGCAAGACAAGTTTGAGCCAACATCCGTCGGAAAAAATCCTAGGATTTTGTTGTCGGAAAGTCCGAACAAAGTCCAACTGTGTGTACGGGGCATAAGAGTTATACTTAACCTCCCTGGCGGTATGATTATTTCCGATTTTTGCGTCTCAAAGCGGTACAATTATTTTGCATAGAAATTTGGCGTTTTATATTGTAGGCCTGTAATTCTTAACAATAACACACTTAAATCTGTCCACCAAGAGTTAGTAGATATCCCGGGTATGATGAAGTTTGAAACACAAAATCATAAATTATAAATAATAAATAAATATAAATAATTAAAAATAATAATAATAATATAATAATAATAATAATAATAATAATAAAATACATTTCCCCACGATTCACTATTGCTCAATTCTGCAAGTGTTCTAATTTACTATCACTGTTTTCTAGCTGGTCTAAAGCCACTTTTAATGTAAAGGGACACTTTTTGGTTGCTATGGACAATCTCCAGTTTTCAGGCAGAAAGAACAGTATATATAATATAAAACTGCATTGCATTGCAGGGCATTGGACAAAGCACTGGGGACAAAAGGGATGTGAAATGATTTCATACAGTACTGTAATCTGTAAAATTACAGTACTGTGTTATGATTTTTACATTTTTTTGAATTTGCCGCCAGGCTCAACCCCCGTGCGACGCTCGCAGGGAACGGAGCCTGGCACAGAGAGGCTTTGGGCAGAGGATGGAGCCCCCAGACACTGCGGGGGGGACATCGCAGGATCCTGGGGACAAGGTAAGTAACCTGCACCAGGATCCTGAGATGTAATCCCGAGTGTGGCTCGGGGTTACCGCTAATGGTGCAGAAATTTAACCCCGAGCCACACTCGGAAATACCGTCACTGAGGTTAAAGGGTTTGTTTGTTTTTTTTTTTTAAATAACAAACATATCATACTTACCTCCACTGTGCAGTACGCTTTGCACAGTGTGGCCCCGAACCTCGTCTTCTGGGGTCCCCTGGCGGCGCTCGTGGCTCCTCCTCGCATCGGTAAACCCCCTGGGAGAAGCGCTCTCCCTGGGGGTTACCTTGCGGGTGCGCTCCCGAGTCCAGCATTTGCATCCATAGACACAGAATGCTGGACTCAGGAGCCAATGGCTGAGCTGCTATCAATCTATCCAATCAAGAGCCGAGAACCCTGGGCAGAGAGGTAGAGCGCGTCTCTGCCGAGGGAACAAAGGGGTTCAGGTAAGTAAGACAGGGGGGCTGGGGGCCGGTCACTGTCAGAAGTTTTTTCACCTTAATGCATAGGATGCATTAAGGTGAAAAAACATGAGGACTTACAACCCCTTTAATGTCAATTTGTCAACCACCCAGAAAACGTATATTCACATTCAAAACACAAAAATCAGGAACATGCTACATTTGTGTGATTTTAAAATATAGAATTAAGTTGATGTCACAGATATTTTACAATTTCAGTGGTCAGTAGTGGACATATGGTAATTTTTGGTATTTAGGAAGCTGGGCCTGTGCATTCGAGAAATGAACAACTAGTTGACCATGGGATTTATTTACTAAAGGCAAATAGTCTGTGCACTACAAGTGCAGTTGCTCTGCATCTGAGAGGAGCGTGCAAGGAAAAAAAAAAAAAAACAGCATTTTTGCCTGTAGATGATTGGATGATGGAAGTCAACAGAGCTTCCCCTCATTTCAGAGCTTCCCTCAGATCTAGAGCAACTGTACTTGCAGTTCGCAGTATATTTGCCTTTAGTAAATCAACCTCCCTGAGTTCCTGACAAGTCCGGTAGGCTTGTGGCCAATGATAGAGGTAAATGAATGATCACCTTACAAGCCCCCATAAGAATCCTTTAGACCGGGTAACTACAACAAAAAAAAATTTGTTGGCAATTGCATGGATAGTGATAAGCTGGTTTTACCTCCCCAAAGTAAGCTCTGCCCTCAGGTCTACTATATCAAATCAGGTCCAGGTTAGGGTGTCAGTGTGGGCATGCGTCCTGGACATCTGATGGCAGCAGTGGGAGATAGAATGTGCCAGTTGTTTTATGACTGTTACCTGTGTCCAGATTGGGAAACTTTGGGATTGATTTACTAAAACTGAAGTGTGCATCAGCTTCCAATTTTCTTTTTGTCAAAGCTTGAAGTGATTGTAAAGGCTTGTTTTTTTTTGTTTTTTTTAAATAACAAACATGTTATACTTACCTTATCTGCACAGTTGGTTTTGCACAGAGCAGCCTGGATCCTCCTCTTCTCGGGTCCCTCTTTGCTGCTCCTGGCCCCTCTCTCTTTTGAGTGCCCTTCAGCCAGCAGTTTGCTACAAGGGGCACCGAAGCCGAGTCAGAGCTCCGTGTATCCATTCAGACACGGAGCCCCGACCTGGCCCTGCCCCCTCTCTCCGATGATTGGCTGGCTGACTTTGATTGACAGCCGCAGGAGCCAATGGTGACGCTTCTCTGTCTCAGCCAATCAGGAGGAGTGTCCTGGATGGCTGGGGGGGCTACACATAGAAGTTTTTTTTATCTTCATGCATTTAATGCATGAAGATAAAAAACCTTCTGCCTTTACAACTCCTTTACTCGAACAAGCTGAAGTTATAAGTTGATTGGCTACCATGCAGAGCTGCACCAGCTTTTGCACTCTCCAGTTTTAGTAAATCAACCTCTTTGGGTTCTTGTGACAATCTAACAAAGTGCTGGTCGACATTCGAGGAAATGTGCCAGACAGTCTTTATGATCTTTCATTCCTGTACCCATTTGTGAAAATGTGCAATTTTGGACTCCCAATTCAGCATTAATTTTCTCCTTTTCTACCTTAAGCCTAGAACACAGGGCTGTTGCAGATCTAGCTCCTGTCCAATTATATTCGCATAATTTCACTATTATTGCATGGTGCTAATTACATGGAAGCATGAGGAAGCCAAAAAGAGTAGCTCAATCAGACACTGAGGCATTTTCACAAGCTTGTATACTGTGAAAGAAAACAGGCAGCTGATGTAAATTATCATGAGTCTGTGCCAGTACCAGTTTTTGAAAAATAATTCAGGTGAAAATCTTAAAGAAGTCTCATTGCAGTTTTCTGTTCCTGCCTCCCAGACATTTACCAACAACTAAACGCTGTGCACCAGGGGCCGCCTACATCTTAGCAACAAAGAAACACTGTGCAGCAGGAGCAGATTGCATCCTAACAAAAAGGCTTCCTCTCTTTAATTTTCACCTGGTGATCCAACCAGAACAGGCTGACCTGCAGATGGAGCAGTTAGAGGGTTGAGACAAACCATTTACCACCAACAGGGGTGCTTACAATGGTCAACTTTTATTCATCAGGTCTGACCGTCAGTTGTTCAGGTGGAAGGTCTATGCATTCCTATTCACCAGTGTTAATTTTATCGACTAAAACATTTTAGTTGACTAAATGAATACTATTTTAGTCTACTAAAATAGGACTAAAACTAAAATAATTGAGATGACTAAAATATGACTAAAACTAAAATGGCATTTTAGTCAAAAGACTAAAATTAAATTGAAATTTGACTTCAAAATTAACACTGGTCTGTAGTGCATGTTCATACCTCAATACCTTAAATAATATGTGAGATTTTTCCACTCCAGCAGAATATAACGAGTTTGGAAATTGTAGAGAAATGTTAACTAATGCATTACAATTTAATTACACCCATTAGATTTTAGATGACTAAAATGAGTTTTAGTCGACTAAAATGTACTGGAGATTTAGTCAACTAAATACGACTAAAACTAAAACAATTGCAGAAGACTAAAATGCGACTAAAACTAAAATGACATTTTAGTCCTAAGACTAATGCCCTGTACACACGGTCGGACATTCCGACAACAAAATCCATCTGATTTTTTCCGACGGATGTTGGAAAATCCGATCGTTCTGAACGCGGTGACGTAAAACACGTATGTCGGGACTATAAACGGGGCAGTAGCCAATAGCTTTTGTCTCTTAATTCATTCTGAGCATGCGTGGCACTTTGTGCGTCGGATTTGTGTACACACGATCAGAATTTAAACGATTGGATTTTGTTGTCAGAAAATTTTATAGCCTGCTCTCAAACTTTGTGTGTTGGAAATTCCGACGGAAAAAGTCAGATGGAGCCCGCACACGATTGGAATTTCCGACAACACGCTTCGATCGCACTTTTTCCGTCGGAAAATCCAATCGTGTGTACAGGGCATAAGATTAAAACTAAATCGAAATTTGATGCCAAAATTAACACTGCTATTCACAGGCAGCTGTAAAACGGACTTGTTTTCTTTTACGCCCGCCTATATCCGGGTCCGATCTGGTTCACAAAGAAAAACAAAATGGGATCTGTCCTCTTAGATCAATTAGTCCATCAATAGTTTCAAGAAATTATTAGATAAGCACCTGAACGACCGCAACATACAGGGATATACAATGTAATATTGACATATAATCACACACATAGGTTGGACTTGATGGACTTGTGTCTTTTTTCAACCTCACCTACTATGTAACTATGTAACGCGACTCGTGTATGCGCAGTGGGAACCTGACTGTGATGGTTGCAAGCTGTCACTGCCGGGTGCCCATAGTGAAGATGCCGGGGAGCGAAGACACCAGGTGAGACTGACTGGGGTGAGCACACCGCTGGATCGTGGGACAGGTGAGTGGCAGCTACAGTCAGCATCTACAATTTCTGTAGCTGCTGACTTCTATTTTTTCCATAGGTGACTGGAACTCCTCTTTAAATGAACCCCCACAGCACTGAAAGATCACTGCGGAGGTATCCAGGAGCAGAAGACTTCAGATTTTTAACAGAATGCTGCTGCCGCCAGCGCATTGGACACTCTTCATTCATGCTGATTTTTATTTTTTATTAAATCACTAATCTTCAGCTTTAAAACACCAACTTGTCTTTTTACTGAATTTTACTCCTTTGCAACCTAATCCACTGACTGTCTGATCTCAGCTCTCTCTGTTCTCGGTGAGCTGTGCTGTCAGTTATAATGATATATTCGGAGGGCATGACACAGATACACAATCAAATACATTCGAATAACAGAAAATTTGATGTTACAAGATACATATTAGCATATGGTCGAAGCAATATCAAAATAACAGCTTGTTTTGCATAAAAACTTGAGCGCACATTGGGGTTGATTTACTAAAACTGGAGAGTGCAAAATCTGGTGCAGTTGTGCATGGTAGCCAATCAGCTTCTAACTTCAGATTGTTCAATTAGGCTTTGGACTAAGAAAAAAAAAAAAAAACTGGAAGCGGATTGGTTTCTATGCAGAGCTGCACCAGATTTTGCACTTTCCAGTTTTAGTAAATCAACCCCACAGTTTGTAAAGATTTCAGGCCCTATTTACATCTCAGCTATGCTCCCACAGCATAAAATAAAAGTTAAAACCGTTGATTGGTTGTATTAAAGTTGAGGCTGATTAGGACTCATTCATATCACATTGTGGTAAAATATTAAAAAAACTGCAAACAGACAGGATCTTTATTGCAAAAAATGTGCAATGTCTCTACTGCAATAAAATAAACCTCCCTGGCTGCTCACAGTCTTCTTTAGAATGTACATTGTGTCTGTGTGCTGGGATGACTGCATGTGCAGCACTGTCCTCATCCCGTGTCTGTCAAACTGGCTGAAGTCCCGACATCCAGAAGAAGCCGGGGAGAAGATACAGGCAACAAAGTTGAGTATTGTAGAGTTTAGTTCCACTTTAAGCTGCGTTGATCAGCAAAGATCAACACTGGCTCAACGCCAGGGCACATAGAGAACAATTGTGTCCTGTTCCCAGCAGCTGCAATGTGTTGCATAAAAATTCAGACATGCTGAATTTTTAACACACCTCACCTAATGTTACCAAATGCAGCTCCGCTCCACTGCAGTGCATAGATGGGTTTGAGATGTAAAAAAATATATATATATATATATATATATATATATATATATATATATATATATATATATATATATATATATATATATATATATATATTACCTTTCATTGTTACAAAGCAATGCCCCTGACCACCCCAGACATCAGCCTGTATATTAGTTAGCAACATTACTTCATTTACTTGCACAGAGAGAGCAACTAATATGTAAACAGATAACCTGGTTGTCAGGTCACCTGAGTCCAGGTGACAGATGCACCCCGTTGGGGTCAGGAGTGCAACGCTAAGGTAGTGAACCCTACGGCTGACTGCTACGGATGGAGCTCTGGGTGGTTCAGGAAAACAGGTACTCTGGAGCACCAACACGGATCACACTGAGAGTTAGAGAATAAGATTTCCCTGGGCGCGGAATCTAAGAGCCAGCAGGTGGGACCCCTGATGGTGGGGATGGACTTCGCTGCAGTCTGGCTCCAGGGTCGCGGCCCCCCAGGGTCTCCTAGCTCACGGTAGGCAACTGGAGTATAGAGAGGAAGCAGCAGCTTGGGACAACAAGGATAGTCAGCCAAAAGGTCAGGGCAACAAGCAGATAAGGATAGTCAAGAACACGCCAAGATCAGTAACCGGAATCAGACGTAGAGAACATGGCAAGACACACATACAGGAAGCCAAACACACAATATTGATCAGCAAGGCTGGCTTGCAGTGCACAGGTTAACATAGTGTTCCCTGTCAGAGGCTGGGGTGGAGCCATGCTTGAGGAGAGATTACTTAAGCAGCCAGGTGAAGGGCGGCTGGTCTGTTAAGCTGAACACATGGAGAGGTAAGCAGACAGACATGAACATTACTGCAGATCCATGACACTGGTATCCTCGCATGTTACATTTGTCTGTCCATACTCTGATAGTGATAATGTTGGGGAGTGGGGACATGCAAGTCCTAATTATTTTTTCTACTTACACATGTGCTTGTCTGATGATATGCTCTTATACAAAGGCCTCCGATAATCGCATAACCCAAGCACTAGTTTCTAGATACTGCATGACAAAGGGGTTGATTTACTAAAACTTTACAGTGTAAAATCTGGTGCAGCTGTGCATTATAGTCAATCAGCTTCTAACTTCAACTTGTTCCATAAATCTTTGACAAAAAAAAAAATGGAAGCCGATTGGTTTTTAAGCAGATCTGCACCAGATTGTGCACTCTCCAATTTTAGTAAATCAACCCAACAGTCATTACAGAAGAATATGAACAGAGACAGTTATTAGGAACTGTTCAAAGATACTTAATCTTGTCCTGTTGCAATGGTTGGTGCATACACATGACATAATTTGATCACACCTAAGACTGCTTCAGAATCTTTGGAAGTATTAATGCAATGGGGTAGATTCACTAAAACTGGAAGGTACAAACTCTGGTGCAGCTCTGCATAGAAACCAATCACCTTCCAGGTTTTTTGTCAAGGCATAATTGAACAATCTGAAGTTAGAAGCTGATTGGCTACCATGCACAGCTGCACCAGATTTTGCACTCTCCAGTTTTAGTAAATCAACCCCAATGTGCGCTCAAGTTTTTATGCAAAACAAGCTGTTATTTTGATATTGCTTCGACCATACCCTAATATGTATCTTGTAGCATCAAATTTTCAGTTGCAGTTGAAATTTACAGTTGCTCCAGAGCTTGGTAAATGAGTTAAAGCTTCAATTTGCAAAGAGTACCCAATCACGTGCAAGGAAAATTTAAAAACATGCATTTTTCCTTCCACATGATTGGATGATGGAAGTCAGCAGGGCTTCTGCTTATTTACTAAGCTCTGGAGCAACTGCTCTTGCAGAGTGCAATTGCACTTTGCAAAGTGCACAGTCTACTTTCCTTTAGTAAATCAATCCCACTGCTGTCAAGGAAGAAACCAATGGCCCCCACCATCATGGCTTGGAAGGCATTGAGAAATAAGGCTTTACCGATGCATGAAGCCACATATTTTAACCGCTTGCCGACCAGCCGCTGCAGTTATACTGTGGCAGGTTGGCACAGCTGTGCAAATCGCCGTAGGTATACATTGCTCTCGTGTCTTCGGAGCCGATGCGCATGCCCGGCGGGCGCGGTGTCCGATGGGCACTCGCCATCGCCCATGACAGAGCAGGAGCGTGGATCTGTGTGTGTAAACACACAGATCCACGTCCTGTCAGGCGAGTAGAGACAGATCGTGCTTTCCTAGTATACAGGAACACCGATCGGTCTCCTCCCCTAGTTAGTCCCATCCCCCCACAGTTAGAACACACTGAGGGAACACAGTTAACCCCTTGATTGCCCCCTAGTGTTAACCCCTTCCCTGCCAGTGGCATTTATACAGTAATCAGTGGCTATTTTTAGCTCTGATTGCTGTATAAATGTTAATGGTCCCAAACAAGTGTCAAAGGTGTCCGATGTGTCCGCCCCAATGTCGCAGTCCTGATAAAAATTGCAGATCGCCGCCATTACTAGTAAAAAAAAAAAAATAATAATAAAAATGTCATAAATCTATCTCCTATTTTGTAGATGCTATAACTTTTGTGCAAACCAATCAATATACACTTATTGCGATTTTTTTAACCAAAAATATGTAGAAGAATACATATCGGCCTAAACTGATGAAGACATTTTTTTTTTTTGTGTATATTTTTTATAGCAAAAAGTACAAAATATTGTGTTTTTTTTTTCAAAATTGTCGCTCTTGTTTTGTTTATAGCGCAAAAAATAAAATCCGCAGAGGTGATCAAATACCACCAAAAGAAAGCTCTATTTGTGGAGAAAAAAGGACATAAACTTTGTTTGGGTACAACATCGCACAACCACGCAATTATCAGTTAAAGAGACACAGTGCCGTATCGCAAAGAATGGCCTAGTCAGGAAGGGGGCAAATCCTTCCGGGGCTGAAGTGGTTAATAGAGGGGTACCTGATAAGTTTAAAAAGGTATGTGGTGGTTGGATAGAAAATAGCTCCACAGCATTGGATTAATGCACTACTGGTTGAGGCTTCCATTTGTGGTGAGCAGTGGGGTCTGTGTAGGCCTTGATGGACGCCAAATACAATCTCTCTTAGTATGGCAGGGGGAATATTGTATTGTTTAAAGTTAATATATACTGTTTGTACCCTTTCCTTTTTTTACTATAATTTTTTTTCTGGGAAGACTGCTGCTTTTATTGGTCTGGGAGCTACATTGCTCACTGGTGCTGCTGAATTGCAGTGCTGAATGTTTAACACATTTCTAAGTTTGTAACTTTTATTTGAAAAAAAATTATTTGGGGCGTGGCTTCGGCATGGCGGCGTGAGGACGCTTGTACTGTGAGCTCCCGGCCGGCGGCACCCGTGCAGCATACCAACGACACGATACCACACATTACCAGCACCCACAAGCACTACAGACGGATTGGAGACCGAACCGCCGCTAACAGCACACTACCAGCGGCATGGATCGCTATTTAAAACAGCTCAAACTGTCCGCCTCTACCCCGGCGGTATCCAAGATGGCGCCGACCAGTCATGTGACGGGGGATACCCGGGGAGAGACGACCACCTGTGGAGGCTCGCAGCGGCAGGGAGAAGATTTCACGATGCCGCCATACTCCCCCATCAGTGACCTATCTCCCTGCCTGCCAAGATCGCTGGCAGTATCACCTGGGGTGGAAGAGGAGCTGCCCAGCTCCATACAGACCTCTCCATACACCTCTCCCTGCCACGCTACTTCTGGCTTCAACACAGCAAACATCTTACAGCTACAGGACACAGTGAGTACACCAGCTACATCATCCCAGCAGTTAGAGCCTGTATTCATTGCTGATCCTACCCACAAATTATGGACACTGTTACAGCAGCTCCCCACCAGAGATGATTTTGAATCACTAGCCTCTAGAATGGAGATGGCCATGAGGGGAGAGATACAGTCTGTTAAACAGGAAGTTGCAGTGCTAGATACACGCATTACAGCAGTGGAGCAGGAACAGGGAGCAATGTCCCAGAATATACAGGCTGTGCAGTCTTCACACTCTGAAATTAATGACCAATTTCTCCAGTTACAACTACTCCTAGACGATTTAGAGAATCGCAGTCGCAGACAGAATATACGCCTAAGGGGAATTCCGGAGTCCATTACACAATCTGAGCTCCGCGAGTCGGTGACCGCCATCTTTAACCGTTACTTAGATCGCCCGCGAGATACAGCTATTACCATAGACCGCGTTCACAGAACTCTCGGCCCTAATCCGAACTTACCGGACAGACCCAGGGATGTCCTCTGCTGCCTGCACTCCTTTAGCCTCAAGGAAGAAATCCTGAGACAGGCATGGCAGGTGGGTGTTCTGGAATTTGATGGCGCGGCCATCCACCTGCTCCCAGATATTTCCAGGAGAACTCTGATGATGAGGAGAGCACTCAAACCACTTCTAGACGGCATCGGTGAGAAGGGTCTCACATACAAATGGGGCCACCCGTTCCACCTTATTGTCCGTAAGGGTACGGACGTCTTTGCCCTGCGTCACCCCTCAGAGCTTCCACTCCTGTTCACTTTCGCTGGGATGAACCCAGTCACTGTCCCCAACTGGCTCCTGGTAAATGTGCAGTCGAACCCACAACGTCGGCCCACAGACGGAAGACAACAAAGGGTCCGGGCCTACCGTCGATCACAGAGAGGCCCCTTACAGGCACCCCAAGATCCAGCCTCTTGAATCCGAAGAAATAAGTAATCGGCAGTCCCCTCTTGTCAGGGGTGTGTTCACCCCTCGCTGTATCCAAGCAAAAATTTTTTTTTTTCCATCCTTGGGGGTTAGAGGGGCTCCCCTACCCCCCCCCCCCCCTTTTTTTTTTTTTTTTTTTTTTTTTTTTTTGGTTGTTTTTGTTTTTGTTTTTTTCCTCATTGCCTTGGGGTTTTTTCCTATTACCGAAGGAGGGCCCAACCGCCTCACAGTCGGTTTTATAGGAGCTCACCAGTCCCCCTTATTGCCTTGAACCGTTCTGAGACATACCTGACTTTCCCAAATGAACACTCCATGGGATTTCTTGCACAAACAGTGTACACTGCGTTGTCCCAGAGTCACGGAGAGGGGGTCTCCTGGGAAGGGGGTGGAGAAAAAGGAAAAGAACCCCCCCCCCCCCACCTTTTTTTTTTTTTTTTTTTTTTTTTTTTTTATTCCCCAACCTGGAATACAGCAGATGGACCCATCGTACGAAGAGAGAGGAAGCTAGAGGACTTGTCCAATGCTACGGGTGATGGGGAAAGTATTGGATTCAACAGTTAGTTTACATGAGCTAATCCCCTACTGTTTTATACTGTTAGATTGCTTTTTGTCTGTTTCTTCCTATGGGCGTGTGGGGGTAGGTGTCGGATCCGTGTTCCCACATCGCCTCCACGCACCCGAGCTGTTAGGTCAGAGACAGGAATAACCACAGTTTTTATGGGGTGCATTTACCATATACCTTTTTGACGCCTCACTGGTCTCCTCGGCGGCTCCAGTGCCCATTAGCATTGGACCACTCACAAAGGGCCCTATAACGGGAGACACTGTCTGAATTGCCGTAGAGAGCGGGTCGGGCTTCTTTCCAGGCGAGCCTAGGAAGGTAGGGATGGCCCCCTGGTGAGACACAAAAGTGGTAAACCCGGTGCCAAACGCAGGGGAGACTAGGAAGTGTCTCTAGAGCTGGAGTACTGTTAATCTTCTTGCTCTTTCCGTGCGCTACATGGCACACTGGGCCTGATTTAAGGGCGTTAGATAACCTTTAATTGTTAACTTTTCAGTATTAATTTTGCTGATTATATATGCTTATATGTTCGGTTCTCCAATGTTAGATCTACAATGATAGTTTTACCTTTCATGTTGGTAGTGTTATTTCATTAATATGTGAACATTGCTGCGGGGGGTTCCAATGGCTGGGACTCTGCGCTTGACCGTGCCCTACCTCCTCCCACAGTAGGAATACTCTGCCCTGGTGGCAGTAGCTCTCCTGTACGGAGTTACACCTCTTGATAGACCCCATACCTTTTTTTTTTTTTTTTTTTTCCGTATCTTTCCTCTTCTTCTCTATACTTTAGTTTCTCTCACTTCCCTCAACTCCCCCCCCCCCCCCTTTTTTTTTTTTTTTTTTGTCAACTTCCACCTTCCCCCCTCTTCTCCTCTTTCCTTTTCTATACTCTCTCACCACCTAGGGAGCAGACACTCTATCATTATGGCTCTCAAATTCCTTTCTTGGAACGTTAACGGATTGAACGCTCCTGAGAAGCGGACCAGTTGTCTGTCTGAACTCTGGAGACATAGAGCGCACGTAGCCTTTCTCCAAGAGACTCATTTTCGGGCAGATAAGGTCCCGAGACTTACTAACAAGCACTTTCCGGTGGGCTACCATAGTACTTCTACTTCCTCTAAATCCAAGGGGACAAGTATTTTACTATCCAAATCTCTACACTGGCAGTTCCTGGATGAAATCCAGGATCAAGAGGGCAGGTTCTTGCTATTGAAGGGCAAAATCGACTCTCACACAGTTACTCTGGCAAATTTCTACTTACCTAACACAAATCAAGCCCAGGTCTTGCAAACTTTCCTGACAAAGTTGGAGTCTTTCCGTGAGGGAACGCTTGTCTTGGGGGGAGACTTTAACTTCACCTTAGATCCATCTAAGGACTCATCTGCCCAATCAACATCTCTAACTCAAGGTGCAAGACGAGCTCTGAAAGACTTGCTGCATGACCATCAATTGGTTGATATATGGAGAATTTTCCATCCTCAAGAACGAGATTTCTCCTTCTATTCTCCAACCCACAAATCCTATTCCAGGATTGATTTTTTCCTAATACAACACTCCACAATTTCCTTAGCCTCCAAAGCGGAGATAGGCCAGATAACATTATCTGACCATGCTCCGGTTTTCCTGGACCTCACTCTCCCATGCTCACACTCAAAGACACCATCTTGGCGTCTGAATGAATCACTTCTCAAAGACCCTGAAACAGTGGCGGAGATCAGCAGAGAACTTCGTTCCTATTTTGAAAACAACAATGGCTCCGTGTCTAACCCTCTCTCAGTGTGGTCAGCACATAAATGCTACATTAGGGGGATCTTCATAAAAATTGGCCATGCGGCCAAGCAACGCCACGCCAAAACTCTGACAGACCTTTTGACAAAACTTAACGTTTTGGAGAAACAACATAAAGCTCGCCCTGACCACACATCGGAAGTAGAGTTACTCCGGACTAGAGAGGCAATCAGGGAGCATTCCCTTTACAAGGCCAAACATATCCTGCTCAAAGCTCGCCGCTCCTTTTATGAGTATGGCGATAAATGTGGCCGCTTGTTGGCCAATGCATTAAGAGCTAAACGCACACAATCATACATCCCAGCTCTCTTGACCCCATCAGGCTCCAAGATTCATGATTCCACGGACCTAGCAGCCGCCTTTCGAGATTTCTATTCAAAGCTTTATAATTTAGATGCAGTACAGGCCATTGGATCTTCGGCCCCCTCCCTCTCAAACATTCGGGAATACCTTCAAGAAGCCAAACTCCCTTCTCTTACGGAAGCCGAACGGGAACTACTATCCCAACCTCTACACATAGATGAGCTTGCTAATGCCTTGAAGGATACACAGCCGGGGAAAGCCCCCGGTCCTGATGGCTTTACGCTCCTGTACTACAGAGCATTTCAGACACAGCTGGCCCCCCATTTCATCACAGCCTTCAATGCCATACTCGATGGACATACTGTTCCCCCCGACATGCTGCAAGCTTCTATTTCGGTTCTTCCTAAGTCCGGGAAGGACCCACTGCTGTGCTCCAGCTACAGGCCCATTTCCCTGCTAAACTGCGACATCAAACTCCTCACGAAAATCATAGCCTCGAGGCTCAACAGTCTAATGCAACGTTTGGTTGCGCTTGACCAGGTAGGCTTCATTCAGACGCGAGAAGCAAGGGATAACACCATCCGGACATTAAACGTCATAGAGAAGGCAAGGCGATCCAACACCCCTCTTTTACTCCTATCCACCGATGCCGAAAAGGCTTTCGATAGGGTGGACTGGGTATTTCTCCGGGAAACACTTTGTTCTTTTGGAATGCCGAAGTCTATCCTAGACTGGATCTCTGCCCTCTATTCCAAACCCACAGCCACGGTAAGGGTGAACGGGGTGAACTCAGACATCTTTGCGATTTCCAATGGCACCAGGCAGGGGTGCCCCCTTTCCCCTCTACTATTTGTCCTTTCCCTAGAGCCATTTCTTCGCCATGTAAAAGACAATCCAAATATCAGTGGTGTCCATTCTGACCACTATCAACACAAAGTAGCAGCGTATGCGGACGATCTTTTATTTTACATCACCAAACCTGTGACATCCCTGCCTTCATTGTTACAAGAATTGAAACGCTATGGCAATCTCTCCAACTTCAAAGTTAACCTCCAAAAGTCAGAAGCTCTGAATATTTCAGTACCAGACCGTACGCTGGCAGGCATTCGTCCCTTCTTCCCGTTTAAATGGGCCACCCGCTCCATTCAATACTTAGGGACCAGAATACCTGCAAATCCAAAGGACATTTTTGCCCTGAATTTTCAACCCTTCCTATCAACACTCACTACAGATCTTAGGAGATGGGATCCACTCGCTTTGTCTTGGTTCGGCCGATGCAACGTACTGAAGATGAACGCAATGCCACGGCTTCTTTATTTGTTACAAGCCTTACCTGTCAAATTACCGCAAACTTTCTTTCACGAGGTCCGTTCGAGGTTTATTAAGTTCATATGGCGAGGCGGACATCCTCGAATAGGTAGGACGGTGCTGCGAAGGCCGAAGCTGAGGGGAGGCATTGGATTCCCAGACCCTGCTCTCTATTACACAGCGACGCACATGACTCGGGTGATTGACTGGTGCCGACACGGGGAATGGAAACTATGGGTCACGCTGGAACAGGAGATGGCACAGGTTCCTTTGGCTGGCCTGCCTTGGGCGGGTGGGCGGTTGGATCTCCACCTGACCGCTCACCCGTTGATTGGCCCCTCTCTCACCGAGATGGAACGATTTTTTCGTCTTTCCTCCCTGCCTAATTTTCCCTCTCCCATGACTCCAATCTTGGGTCATCCTAGATTTCCCCCGGGCCTGTCAGACCCGGTCTTTACCAGACAAGCCCCGAAAAAACTTTTACGCGCATCTCATCTCCTAGGACCCACGGGCTGGATCCCCACAGGGGCATTAATAGCAGGACAGGCACCTATCTCATTGGATAGTTGGAGAGCAGGGCAGCTCTCCCACTTCCTCAGCTGTCTACCCAAATACACGCTTTTTTCTAGACAACTCCATTCCTTCGAAGAAATATGCCTGAGTGATGGCCCAACCCGAGGTTCCCTCTCTAGGTCTTACAGAACACTGATGGACATACAAGCTACCACAGACCCTCCCTTCTTAACCAAGTGGGAAAAAGACCTAAAAATAACATTCACCACCCCACAGAAGGAACGCATACTCTTCTTCGCTCATAAATCGTCACTTTGCAGCAAATATCAGGAAATCTCCTATAAATTGATCACACGCTGGTATCGCACTCCGGCCGTTTTGGCCAAAATATTTCCCAATCAATCTGACCGTTGCTGGCGTTGCGAACAACAAGCTGGTACTATTCTCCACATTTTTTGGGATTGCCCAAAACTACAAACTTTCTGGCAACCTGTCCTCCGACTCATCCACAAATTCACAGACATTTCCTTAACCAATGACCCCGCTGCTGTGCTCCTCAACCTCACCCCCATGTCAAGTAAGCGATACCACAAATCTCTCCTTAAACACCTACTCAACGCTGCTAGAGCTTGCATCCCAAGTCTCTGGAAGCAACAATCTGCCCCCACGGTGGCCCATTGGCTCGCGAGGGTTAATGACATTGAGCGAATGGAAGACCTGACTGCAACGGTCCGGGATAAATCCGAGGAACATAAGACCAGGTGGTTTTATTGGACCCAGTTCCGCTTCTCAGAGGAATACCTCCGTACGATATAGTTGGGCCAAGGCGTATGCCAGAGGCTCTTGTTCCAAACCATGGCCCTCAGATGGCCTGGAGAGCTTGGGGCGGTCCTTGCTCTCTAGGTGGACTTCTACCTCTACCCTCTTCACTTTAACATCACATCACCTCCTTCCCCCCCTCTTTTCCTTTACTCAGTTTCTTTCCCCCCAGTCTCTTTTCTCTTTTCTCCTTTATTAATTTTTTTTCTCCTTTAAATCAAAAATTGGTATGTTTCGACCCCAGCTGGTCACACCACAGTACCCTTCCCCTAGGTGAGGATGCCCAAATCCTTCATGGATCTAGGGCTAATCCCCAGAGGGTTATTAGTGATTAACTGCCCTATCGAAGAGAAGCCCTAGTCTTATACTTCCTGGGTATCTAGGTATCTTTTTATGTATAGAGCTATCCTTGTTATAATATATGGAGTTTACTTATATTTTGTTCAGATACCACTATCTTGTGCTCATATGTAAGCTATTTTGTTTGAACAACATTTTCTGTGAAGTTATCATTTCATTGTATGTCGCATACCACTAAATAAAAAATTAAAAAAAAAAAAAAAAAGAAAAAAAATTATTTTTTTTGAACATTTTTTATTAAAAGATACAATACAACAAACACGCGGGCATTTTGATATACTATATGGTAGTGCAGCTTTTTTACCACACTGAGTTTTTTGGGGGGTTTTTTCGCATTTGTGAAGTTCTCTAGCACAGTGGTCATTAACCCTGTCCTCAGGGCCCACTAACAGGCCAGGTTTTATGTATTACCTTGGGGGAGATGCAGACTAGAATACTGCAATCACTGAGCAGCAAATGATATCACCTGTGATGTATTTCATGTATTTCAGTTATCTTGCAAACCTGGCCTGTTGGTGGGCCCTGAGGACAGGGTTGATGACCACTGCTCTAGGCACACCAGTTTATGCACAACATTTCTATTGCTAGCAGAACAGAAAGCCTAAGGCCCCTTTCATGCGGGGCGGAATCCATCCAAGCGGATCCGCCTGCTCAGCAAGGATTCTCTCCATTAATCCTTGCTAAGCATGCGGATAACAGGTCCTGTCCGCTCCGCTATGCAGGGCGGTCACGGACACAGCTAGATTGTGTCCGATTGTCATCCGATCTGCCAGATGGATGGGGAACATATCCCCATCCGTCTGTTTTTAGCCAACCGGATCGGATCAGATGCCAGTGGGTGACAGTGGACACATGTCCGTTGGCATCCGCCGCCCCATAGAGAACAATAGGTGATCCGATCGGGTTCGACATAGGGATCCGATCAGTTTGCTGGTGTGAAAGGGGTCTAAGATGGCAAAAAAAAAACCCACAGGAGTTCATATCCTTCCCAACTAGAAAAAAAAGTTATGACTTTGAAGTTATGAAAAGTTATGACTTGACATACACTTTAGAAAATGTGACTGGGCACAGTACACAAACGTATGAGTGTAATTGCAGCTGGTTATGGTTTTTACAAAGTACAAGAAATGAAGACAGGTATAGGTGGGGGTTAACATCCAGTTTTCTTTAAAGGATAAATTCACCTTTAAAAAAAAATGCACATCTTTTGCAGGTAATAAAAAATGTATTTATTATTTTTTGTAATGGACCTGTAAAGCATTGCACCCATAATGAGCAGATTGTGTAATCCCATGGTCCTGCAGGCTGTCTGTTTATCTGTCTGCCCGTACCCCTAATACGGCCAGGCACTTACACTGTGACAGGGAGACTTCATGAACTTACACAGTGCTGTGGTTGTTAATTGAGAACTACAAGTCAACAGCACCAAAGATTGTCGGCCCTGTCGGACCTTGTGGTTTTCTGATTCACAGAACACTGTGAATGGATGACACGGCCAGGCGGGCAGAGCCCTGCGTGGCCACGTTTTTTACAGAATGTGACAACTGGCAGGAGGGAAAAGATCCCTCGCTGTCAGACCAGGGTTTCAGGGGGAGCGGGGGGCCGGTGCATCTGTAACATGTTACACCCTGAATATGGGTATAACATGTAACATGTTACAAACGGAGAACTTATCTTAGCTTTTTAAACAGAGGGGAAGTGATTCACTTCAAATGAAAACACTTGTTTACAGGCATATAGCACAAAAAAAAAAAAAAAAAAAAAACGCTCAATCATTGCCAGAGCACCTAAAATATTTCCAAATTTTATTTAGAACTTCCACCATAACAGAAATAATACCTTATATCTAGAGATGTAAACATTCTGGAAATTTTGAAGCTCAGAAAAAAAAAACGTTTTTTTCCGTTTTTGGGGGGGGGGACGGAAAATTTTCGGAAAAATTGAAAAAAATGCACTTTTTTGTCTTTCTAAGATTGAAAGTGAGTCTGTTACTTTAGGAACATAAAATATGACTATGGACAATTTGACTTGCCATAAAATTATCCCAGCTAGCATATTAAAAATATAGTGTAGCCAAACAATTATCACAAACAGAATTTACTTTTTTATAATATTTATTTGTAAGAAAGGGAGCAACAATCTCCTGAACTGCTTACTAGTTTATGTGGAACAGCCAAAAAGCCTCCACAAAACAATTTTCAAAACCAAAAAGTAACATTTTTTCATATTTCCTCTCCACAGTATTAAATAAAAATAAAAACCCCATTCTCATAAAAAGAATTGAAGATGGGGGAAGTGTTAAGAGTGAGAGAGTGGGACTAAGTTTCAATGGACGTTTAATCAGAATCATTTTCTGAGCTGAAATTGTCAGTATCCGTCTCTGCTTCTGCAGCTACTCTTTTTTGTCCGTCATCGCAATTAGGAACTTCTAAAAACTTAAAAGTGAACACCCTGTCTTAAAATATTTTTGGAAAAAAAAAAAAAAGCCTTCAGGAAAAGAAAAACGGAAAAAAAGAAGTTTTTTTTCAAAATTTTTCAGTTTCTTTTCCGGGCCTTCACATCTCTAGTTACATCATGTTACAAACTACTTGCGCCGTTTGTGCCGTGATGGTCACTTCCTCAGGGGCAACACCTCTTTATAGGAGTCAAGAGGGACAAGCTTTAGCAATTACGTAGTGCTTAAAATTACAACTGTTTATCACACTTTATTCCCCATGTAATACAACATATTGTATGTCAATGTTATTAAAAAAAAATGTTTTGGCAAAGTTCAGAGTCATCTAATCCTGAAAAAGTACAGAAAATAATAGGTGACCATTCAGCACCACTGTCCTGAAGGTACTTTTCATCCATAACCACTGGGAAAGTACAGAACTGTACAGAAGAGGTTTCCATTCAGTTCCACTTGTGGAATACTGCAACGGAATTGAGCATTATGGAGGAGCTGTCCTTTCAGCACCGCAGAGGGAGGCAAAAAAAAAAAATGATGTAGGAGCTGTCCATTCAGCACCACTCTACTACAAGTAAGAAACATTATAAAGGAGCTGTCCATTCAGCAGTTCTCTACTACAAGTAAAGTAGTTTTAAAGGCAGAAGCCATTGGCTCCTGCTGCTGTCAATCACAGCCAGCGACGAGCGAGCAGGGGGCTCAATAAACCCAGACAGCTAGGATCAAGAGCAAGCCCACATGAGTGCCCCCATTGAAAGTGGCTTGCTATGGGGGGCAAGCAGCCGGTGGGAGAGACCAGGATCGCCGGCGGGGCGACCCGAAAAAGAGAAGAATCTGGGCTGCTCTGTACAAAACCACTGTACAAAACAGGCAAGTATAAGGTTTGTTATTTTAAATTAAAAAAAAATTAAATTTAGAATCACTTAAAGCGGAGTTCCGCCTTCCCTTCAAAAAATTAAAAGTCAGCAGCTACACATACTGTAGCTGCTGACTTTTAACATTAGGACACTTACCTGTCCTGGAATCCAGCAATGTCGACACCGCAGCAGATGTTTCCATCGGCTGCCGCTACCAGTGCCAGTAAGGGAACCCAGCTGTGAAGCCCTTTGGCCGGGTCCCTACTGCACCTGCGCGAAGCGAGGCTGCGCTCTCCTACTGGCTGGACAGTAGGGGAAGGAGGAGGGAGCCAGACTTCTGACGTATGTCGCCACGGCGAGGTCCGAAGGAAGTGGGGACAGGTTACCTGTCAAAAACAGGTACCCGCTGCCCCCTCCAACCTGAAAGGTGCTAAATGTGGCACTGGATGGGGGGAGGAGACAGATAAGTGGAAGTTCCACTTTTGGGTGGAACTCCACTTGAAAGTGGATGTAAACCCCATTCATGAAATCTGACCTAAGCACATACATCTGTAGTGTTTACTTCTCTCTCTCCAAAGCCCTAAGTGGCATTTCTCTCTCATGCTTTGTTCCTCTGTTATCAGCAGAGTCACTTCTGACAAGTTTTCCGACACATGAGATAATAGTAGCTTAAAATTTGTGTCAAGGAGGGAGCTTAGAGGGAGATTAGCAGAGAGCTTGTCTATTCAGAATACAGCTCTGCAGGTATCTTCGTTCCTCTGCCTATGTGGAGGGGGTGTGTGTGTCCCTTTCCTCCAATTAGCTCTCACACAGTGTAAGTGCAGTCTCTCCATCCACTGTTGAAAGGGGAAGAAAGATTTCTAACATGATCTGCACTTTCCAAAGAGTGTAGAAAGGGGAAGACAGCAGATATACATGTAAAACGCATGTAGGGAGATTTGTTTCATCTCTGTGTATCATCTGAGGCTGTTCACTTCACTGGGTATATGTGAGGGTTTACAACCACTTTACAGAAAATTAAGGGGGAGCTTTCCATTCAGCACCATTCTACTACCAGTAAAGAAGAGTGTTAATTTTGACGTCAAATGTGGATTTCGTTTTAGTCATAGCCTTTTGACTAACATGCCATTTTAGTTTTAGTCAAATTTTAGTCATCTGAATTGTTTTAGTTATATTTTATTCGACTAAAATCTCCAGTATCATAAACAAATATATTGCTTCTTAAAAAACAAAAGTGCAACCTTCAGGCTAGGTTCACACTATAGAATGCAGAGGCTCACAGCAGGAGTCCGGTGCGACTCCATTCACCATTTCAGGTCTGATTTCAGCCCAAATTTTTGGCTGTATTCAGACCTGAAATGGACCAAAAGAAGCACAGGACTCCTGTGCAATTCACACCGGAGCTACTCCAGAGATGTGTGAAACGGCTCCATAGAGAGGCGGTCACCATCTCCTGACATGCAAATTGTATGCAGGGAAACCCACATCCAATTCGCAATAGTGTGAACCCAGCCTGAAATATAAAACAAACAAAACAAACATCAACCCTATTGGCTGTAATGGCATTGAACATATTACCTGAATATAAAAACGGTTAACAATTCTCTGTTAATGATGAAAACAAACAAGATTGTAAACAAACAAGAACATTGCTTTTTTGGCCACTGTTAATTTTAACGTCAAATTTCGATTTCTCGTTTCACTAAAAAAAAATTAGAATTTTTACATTTGACATTTCAGTTTTAGTCATATTTTATTCATCTGGATTAAAACTTAAATTTTATTTTCGTTTAGTTTTCATTTAGTCCCCCCCCCACCCTCTCTATTTGTCTTGTTCATCATTGAAAGTGAAAAATCCCAAATTTTGGGTGGTCCCCAGAAAAGTAATAGAGGGGAAATCTTCCAATGGGGATACTAGTTCTGGTGACCTGGGGGAGGGCGGGACCAAAGAAATTCCCTTAATTTGTAGGGATTCCCTCTCCCCTCCTGTTTTTGTTCCTGCTATGGGACAGGAAGTGAAATCTCTGCAATAGGACACAGATGGCGAAAAAATAAGTATGACAGGATTTATAACCCTCTTTTACTCTATCCACAATGAAAACAAAAGTTTTGCCTGTAGTTTTACTTTAAAGTGGTTGTAAACCCTAAAAAACAAAAACAAAAACCTGCAAAACCTAGGCATAATGAGCTAGTATGCATAGCATACTAGCTCATTTAGAATTACTTACCTGAGATCGAAGCCCCTGCAGCGGTCCTCGTTCACGGCTCCGGCGGCCGACATCGCTCCCGGAGTTACTACCGAGTATTGCGAGCTCCGGCGCTGTGATTGGTCAGAGCTGCGATGATGTCACTCCCGCGCATCCATGCGGGAGCCGCCAGTAACGGCACTGGCTAACTGAACCAACGGCACGTACGTGCCATTGCTTCAGTTTGCTTCAAGTGCGCATGTGCCGATGACGTCGGCACATGCAAATACAGGGGATATCTCTTAAACCGTGCAGGTTCAGGAGATATCCAGGGTAGCTACAGGTAAGCCTTATTATAGGCTTACCTGTAGCAAAAAGTGGTCTGTAAGGGTTTACAACCACTTTAACACTGGCAAAGAAGATTATGGAGGAGCTGTCCATTCAGCACTATTACTATACAAGTAATAAGGAGGAGCTCTCCATTCAGCACCACTCTGCTACAAGTAAAGAACATTATGGAGGAGCTGTCCTTTCAGCACTATTCCATTACAAGTAACGGCCCTGTCACACGGTCTTTACGATCTGGTCTGCCTGTCCGTTTTTCAGCTGTATAGGCAGGCTGAAGCTCCATGCAGCGCTATGACCAGGCTGATGTAACGGACTTATGTCTGTTTACACCGAACCTACCTCCGAGTCAGTCCAGGTCCAGAAAAAAAAAAAAGCAGAAAAGGACTGTATCCTTTTCCATTTTTTGGACCTAAATGTGAGGAACTTTGATGTAAACTGATATAAATACATTTACATCGGGCCGCCCATACAGCTAACACAGGTTCACTCCTGTCTGCTCTGTAAATATGGACACAAACTGAAAGGGCACAGATGTAAAAAAAATAATAAATAAACTGACATCCATCCTGTTCAACTGCATCTTAGCAAGGGATCTCCTACTGAACGGAGCCGAGAGGCTCCATATGAAAGGGCCCTAAAAAATATTATGGAGGAGACGTCCTTTCAGCACCAATCCACTACAAGTAAAGGACATTATGGAGGAGCTGTCCTTTCAGCACTACTGATGTGATTTGATGAGTACAAACAGAAAGATGTACGTGAATTATACCCCTTTTAAAAAAAAAAGAGAGAAATGAAAATTGTATCCTGATAGAAATACTTCTATAATGTATCTCAATGTCAATAGACACACAAGAAACAAGTAAACACAATGATTATATAAAGCGTCTTTTAGAATACATAATTATAAATGATGTGTTATGTGCACCAAGATATATGCTGCTTTTTATCATACATTCCATGTGAGTTATATTCCCACATTTATATATTTCTACAAATGTGTTATGTAATACTAAAAATAAAAAAATATTATATATCAGGTACAATAAATTATTGAACATGTCACCATTTTTCTAGGTAAATATACTTATTTATAAGGGTGCTATTGACATTAAATTTTCACCAAATGTCGGTAACAACCCATGCAATCCATACAAAGAAACCAAAACAAATACGTTCAGAAAGTTATGTGTAATAAAGTGGAATGACACAGGGAAAGAGTATTAAACACATGAAGAAAGGGCGGTGCAAAAAGGCATGGAAAGCCAAGACCCCAGCTGAAATCTATCAGTAATTAAAAAGCAATCCTGCCCCTTGTCAGTGCAAATTAATATTAGCCGCTTCAGTCTCAGCTGATGGCCTATAAAAAGGTGTCCCATTACTAAGGTGTCACGCAAGAAATCTCATGATGGGTAAAAGCAAAGAGCTCTTTCAAGATCTTAGTAACCTCATTGTTGCAAAACATACTGATGGCATTGGTTACAGAAGGATTTATAAATTTCTGAATGTTCCAGTGAGCACTGTTGGGGCCATAATCCAGGAGTGGAAAGGACATAATTTCACCATAAATGGGCCGCGACCAGGTTCTCCTCCCAGAATTTCTGACAGAGGAGTGAAAAGAATTATCAGAAGGGTTGTCCAAGAGACAAGGACCACTTGCGGAGAGCTTCAGAAACACCTGGAATTAGCAGGTACAATGGTTTCAAAGAAACCAATAAGTAATGTACTCAATTGCCATGGCCTGTATGCACGCTCACCACGTAAAACTCATTGCTGAAGAAAAAGCATGTTTACTGCACAACATTTAGACAAGCTTGTAAAATACTTAGAGAATATAGTCTGGTCAAATGAGACCAAAGCTGAATTCTTTGGATGCCATAATAATACACACAATGTTTGGAGGTAAAATGGCACTGCCCATCACCCCAAATACACCCCCCATACCAACAGTAAATCATGGTGTGGGGATGTTTATCAGCATACGGTACTGACAAACTTCATGTCATTGAAGGAAGGATGAATGGAAAAATGTACCAAGAAATTCTTGATAAAAATCTGCTGCCATCAAAAAAAAAAAAAAAAAAAAAATCTGCTGCCATCTACCAGGATGATGAAGATAAAACAATGGTGGACATTTCAGCAAAACAATCATCCCAAACACAAAGCCAAGGAAATTCTCCAATGGTTTCCAGGAAATAAAATAAAGCTGCTAGAATGGCCCGGCCAATCACCTGACTGAATCCAATAGAAAATCTATAGAAAGAACTAAAGATCAGAGAAGAGGCCCAAAGGAACCTTCAAGATTTGAAGACTTTGTGTGGAAGAACGGAGCAAAATCACACCTGAGCAACGCATGCGACTCGTTTCTCCATACAGGAGGCAGCTTGAATCTGTCATTATCAACAAAGGATTTTATACCAAGTATTGAGTAAATATCAGTTCGTGTGTTCAATAGTTTTTCCTGCGTCATTCCATTTTATTACACAGAACTTCATTTCTGAATGTATTTGTTTTGGTGTCTCTGTATGGATGGATTGTTACCGACATGTGGGGGAAATTTCATGTCAGTAGCACCTTTAGAATCCTATTTACCTAGAAAAATTGTGATGTGTTCAATACTTATTTTACCCGCTGTGTGTGTGTATATATATATATATATATACACATAACATACATACAGTATATAGAGAAGAGGGACAGCAGTGGATGAAGGAAGGGCAGAAGAAAGGATTTGTCCCCAAAACAAGGACTGTCCTTCAGATACAGGGACACCGGGGTGCGGGGACATACATTCTTAGTAGAGGGAGAGAAGAAAATACAAAGAGATTATATACAAAAACTCAGGACTGTCCCCACCAAACAGGGACTAGGACTATCACACACCTACAGGAGTAAGAATGAGAACTGGGCAGAGGCATCCCTCCAAAACAGGGACTGTCCTCACCGAGCGGGGAATGTCCTCACCGAGCGGGGAATGTCCTCACCGAGCGGGGAATGTCCTCACCGAGCGGGGAATGTCCTCACCGAGCGGGGAATGTCCTCACCGAGCGGGGACTGTCCTCACCGAGCGGGGAATGTCCTCACCGAGCGGGGACTGTCCTCACCGAGCGGGGAATGTCCTCACCGAGCGGGGAATGTCCTCACCGAGCGGGGAATGTCCTCACCGAGCTGGGACTGTCCTCACCGAGCGGGGAATGTCCTCACCGAGCGGGGAATGTCCTCACCGAGCGGGGAATGTCCTCACCGAGCGGGGAATGTCCTCACCGAGCGGGGACTGTCCTCACCGAGCTGGGACTGTCCTCACCGAGCGGGGAATGTCCTCACCGAGCGGGGAATGTCCTCACCGAGCGGGGAATGTCCTCACCGAGCGGGGAATGTCCTCACCGAGCGGGGAATGTCCTCACCGAGCGGGGAATGTCCTCACCGAGCGGGGAATGTCCTCACCGAGCGGGGACTGTCCTCACCGAGCGGGGACTGTCCTCACCGAGCTGGGACTGTCCTCACTGAGCGGGGAATGTCCTCACCGAGCGGGGAATGTCCTCACCGAGCGGGGAATGTCCTCACCGAGCGGGGAATGTCCTCACTGAGTGGGGAATGTCCTCACCGAGCGGGGAATGTCCTTACCGAGCGGGGAATGTCCTCACCGAGCGGGGACTGTCCTACTGTCAGGAACTGGAAAATATAAACATCAAATGAAAAAAGAAGGACAGAGGGACTTGTGCAAAAATGTAGGACTGTCCTTACCGGCCTGGGACTGTGATATACATACAGAAGAAGGTGGACAGAAGTGGATATAAACACAAGGACTGTCTCTGTAGATCAGGGACTGTCGATAAATAACAAGGACTGTCTGTATATATCAGGGACTGTTCTTACCAGAACTGGGATATAAACAGTTATAAGGACAGAATAAAGGGACAGAGGGGTTTGTGTCGGGGACTGTCCCTATAGATCAGGGACTATGGTACACACACAGTAGTGGGGGAGGGACTGTCCCTCTCTGTCAGGGACCGGTGCTGTGCTCCCTCAGCATGCAGCCAGTGTTGTCCTGTGTCTGGGTGTAGCGCACACATGGGCAGTAGACACGTACACACAAGGACAGGTGAAGACCTGTCCGGGACTGTCTGTCCCCGGCCCCCCCTCCTCCCCGGTCCCTCAGCACAGCCGGTTATTGGCCTACTTACCATCTATCGCCATGATTCTTCCAGCACGGAGCGTACCAAGCCGGCAGGTTACGGAGGGGGGAGGCGGAGAAAGTGAATGACAAGGAACGAACCATAGGCGGCGGGGCGGGTTGCGCTTTCACTAGAAGGGAGGATGGAGGGGGGGGGGGCGGTCTCGGTGGCCTCGTCCAGTGCCGCACGCGCGGCCAGGTCTAAAGGCGGGAAAAGTGAGCCGAGGAGGAATGGCTGAGGTGACAGTGTGTGTCAGGACTGGGATGATTCCTGTCAGGGACACATGCTGCCTGTCACTGCCTGTTAATCATCCTCCAGCAGATCTTTGCCGCAGCCCAAACACATCAAATGGTCATAAATAAACAACAAAGCAGTAAAGTAGGAGCTGAACAGGGTGAGGGTTCACCAACCATCAATACATCGTAAGAGTGTCCGCGCAGGGAATTGATTTTTCCACAATTGTTTATGGACGCCGTATTTTATATCAGAAGGTTCTCCAAAAAAGCTGTAGCAATAAGTGATGTGGCCCCCAGTGCAATACGATTTAAGAGCCCCACTTCAGTATTCTCCATCTCAAAGGCTATTCCCCCTGAGTGATGAACTCATTTCACAGTAATTGTATAAATTCCTGCTGTTGGATCTGGGGCCCTTTGGCACATCAGGCCCCTTCACACAGACAGAGCAATCAATTCCACCAGTGTGAAAGGGGCCTTATTATATGGCTTTCGGGGACAGTGCCATCTTAATAGCATCATGGGCCCCTGGGCAAAGAAATGCACTGGGACTCCTACCAGTCTACATCAGGTGTCCCCTATCACAGTGCCCTCTTACATCAGGTGTCCCCTATCACAATATCCCCTTACATCAGGTGTCCCCTATCACAGTGTCCCCTTACATCAGGTGTCCCCCTAACATCAGGTGTCCTCTATCACAGCGCCCCCTTACATCACATGTCTCCCATTTACAGTGCCCCCTTACATCAGGTGTCCCCTATCACAGTGCCTTCTTACATCAGGTGTCCCCTATCACATTGACCCCTTACATCAGGTGTCCCCTATCACAGTGCCTTCTTACATCAGGTGTCCCCTATCACATTGACCCCTTACATCAGGTGTCCACTTATATCAGGTGTCCCCCTATCACAGTGCCCCCTTACATCAGGTGTCCCCCTATCACAGTGCCCCCTTACATCAGGTGTCCTCTATAACAGTGCCCCCTTACATCAGGTGTCCCCTATCACAGTGCCCCCTTACATCAGGTGTCCCCTATCACAGTGCCCCCTTACATCAGGTGTCCCCATCGCAGGGCCCCTTTACATTAGGTATCCCCTATCACAGTGCCCCCTTACATTAGGTATCCCCATCGCAGGGCCCCTTTACATTAGGTATCCCCTATCACAGTGCCCCCTTACATTAGGTATCCCCTGTCATAGTGCCCCCTTACATCAGGTGTCCCCTAACACAGTGCCCCCTTACATCAGGTGTCCCCTATCACAGTGACCCCTTACATCAGGTGTCCCCCTATCACAGTGACCTCTTACATCAGGTGTCCCCCTATCACAGTGCCCCCTTACATCAAGTGTCCCCTATCACAGTGACCCCTTACATCAGGTGTCCCCCTTACATCACATGTCTCCCATTTACAGTGCCCCCCTACATCAGGTGTCCTCTATAACAGTGCCCCCTTACATCAGGTGTCGCCATCGCAGTGCCCCCTTACATCAGGTGTCCCCTATCACAGTGTCCCCTTACATCAGGTGTCCCCTATCACAGTGCCCCCTTACATCAGGTGTCCCCATCGCAGTGCCCCCTTACATCAGGTGTCCCCTATCACAGTGTCCCCTTACATCAGGTGTCCCCTATCACAGTGCCCCCTTACATCAGGTGTCCCCATCGCAGGGCCCCTTTACATTAGGTATCCTCTATCACAGTGCCCCCTTACATTAGGTGTCCCCTGTCACAGTGCCCCCTTACATCAGGTGTCCCCTATCACAGTGCCCCCTTACATCAGGTGTCCCCTAACACAGTGCTCCCTAACATCAGGTGTCCCCTATGACAGTGCCTCCTTTCTATTTTCAACACATTACCTTCAGGGACAACACGTTCACTTGCTGCTAATATATCCCACCCACTTTCAGAAGCCATTGTAATGAGATAATCAAAGTTATTCTGCTCACCTGTCAGTGGTCCTAATGTTATGGTCAACTGGTGTAAGTAAATAGGTAAGAAAACGCAGATTACTATCTGCGTGGGCCCTTATTCAGGAGGCATTGTGTTAGGGGACACCTGATGTAAGGGGGCACTGTGATAGGGGGACACCTGATGTAAGGGGGCACTGTGATAGAGGACACCTGATGTAAGGGGGCACTGTGTTAGGGGGACACCTGATGTAAGGGAGCACTGTGATAGGGGACACCTGATGTAAGGGAGCACTGCGATAGGGGACACCTGATGTAAGGGAGCACTGTGATAGGGGACACCTGATGTAAGGGAGCACTGTGATAGGGGACACCGGATGTAAGGGGGCACTGTGATAAAGGACACCTAATGTAAGGGAGCACTGTGATAGAGGACACCTGATGTAAGGGAGCACTGTGATAGAGGACACCTGATGTAAGGGAGCACTGTGATAGGGGACACCGGATGTAAGGGAGCACTGTGATAGGGGACACCGGATGTAAGGGAGCACTGTGATAGCACTTTATCACAGTGCCCCCTTACATCCGGTGTCCCCTATCACAGTGCTCCCTTACATCAGGTGTCCCCTATCACAGTGCTCCCTTACATCAGGTGTCCCCTATCGCAGTGCCCCCTTACATCAGGTGTCCCCTATCACAGTGCTCCCTTACATCAGGTGTCCCCCTAACACAGTGCCCCCTTACATCTGGTGTCCTCTATCACAGTGCCTTCTTACATCAGGTGTCCTCTATCACAGTGCCTTCTTACATCAGATGTCCCCATTGCAGTGCCCCCTTACATCAGGTGTCCCCTATCACAGTGCTCCCTTACATCAGGTGTCCCCCTATCACAGTGCCTTCTTACATCAGATGTCCCCATTGCAGTGCCCCCTTACATCAGGTGTCCCCTATCACAGTGCCCCTTACATCAGGTGTCCTCTATCACAGTGCCCCCTTACATCAGGTGTCCCCTATCACAGTGCTCCCTTACATCAGGTGTCCCCTAACACAGTGCCCCCTTACATCCGGTGTCCCCTATCACAGTGCTCCCTTACATCAGGTGTCCTCTAACACAGTGCCCCCTTACATCAGGTGTCCTCTATCACAGTGCTCCCTTACATCAGGTGTCCTCTATCACAGTGCTCCCTTACATCAGGTGTCCTCTATCACAGTGCTCCCTTACATCAGGTGTCCTCTATCACAGTGCTCCCTTACATCCGGTGTCCCCTATCACAGTGCTCCCTTACATCCGGTGTCCCCTATCACAGTGCTCCCTTACATCAGGTGTCCTCTATCACAGTGCTCCCTTACATCAGGTGTCCTCTATCACAGTGCTCCCTTACATTAGGTGTCCTTTATCACAGTGCCCCCTTACATCCGGTGTCCCCTATCACAGTGCTCCCTTACATCAGGTGTCCCCTATCACAGTGCTCCCTTACATCAGGTGTCCCCTATCGCAGTGCCCCCTTACATCAGGTGTCCCCTATCACAGTGCTCCCTTACATCAGGTGTCCCCCTAACACAGTGCCCCCTTACATCAGGTGTCCTCTATCACAGTGCCCCCTTACATCAGGTGTCCCCCTATCACAGTGCCCCCTTACATCAGGTGTCCCCTAACACAATGCCTCCTGAATAAGGGCCCACGCAGATAGTAATCTGCGTTTTCTTACCTATTTACTTACACCAGTTGACCATAACATTAGGACCACTGACAGGTGAGCAGAATAACTTTGATTATCTCATTACAATGGCTTCTGAAAGTGGGTGGGATATATTAGCAGCAAGTGAACGTGTTGTCCCTGAAGGTAATGTGTTGAAAATAGAAAAAATGGGGCGAGCATAAAGATTTAAGCCATTTTGACAAGGACCAAATTTCAATGGTTAGATGACTAGGGCACAACAACTCCATTTCCAGATCACTGAGAGGCTGAGCCGGCTGCCAGTCCAGGCTTTTGGGTGGATACTGACCATATAGTCGAGGTTTTTCTGGAGCCTGGACTGGCTGAGTGATTTCAGCTGACAGTGGGCTGTAGTCCGCTGTCTGCTGAAAATGGGTCACAGGACAGCAGAACGAACTGCACTCCTAAGATCCATAGGAGAAGTATGACCAGAAAAAGCTTTGGCCATACTTTAAACCTTAATTATTATTTTTTAATTAAAATAATTAACATATTACATACTTACCTGCTCTGTGTAATGGTTTTGCACAGAGCATCCCCAATCCTCCTTTTCTTGGGTCCTTTAATGCACACAAACACAATATAATACCCATTTTTTTCATAAAATATAAATATATGGTGTTTTGCTGAGTAAAAAAGTACTTAACATGTCCTGCGTTGCATGCTTATGGAATGGCACCAAACTACAGTATTTAAAGATCTCCATAGGTGACGCTTTATACGCCTTTACAGGTTACCAGCTTAGAGTTACACAAGAGGTCTAGTGCTAGAATCATGGCTCTCGTTCTGATGTGTGCGGCGATACCTCACATGTTGGTGCATATGCGTACGGGACAAACACGTGCATTCACCTTTGCACGCAAGCACAGGGGACTGTTGATGTTGATCGGACACTGGGACAGATGTTGATTGGACACTGGGACAGATGTTGATTGGACACAGTGGCACTGACAGGTGTTGATCGGACACTGGAACACTGTGACAGATGTTAATCAGGCACTGGGACAAATGTTGATGGGACACTGGAACAGATGTTGATGGGACACTGGAACACTGTGACAGATGTTAATCAGGCACTGGGACAAATGTTGATGGGACACTGGAACAGATGTTGATGGGACACTGGAACACTAGAACAGACGTTGATCGGACACTGGGACAGATGTTGATCGGACACTGGAACACTAGAACAGACGTTGATCGGACACTGGGACAGATGTTGATCAGACACTTGGGCAGATGTTGATCGGATACTGGGACAATGACAGATGTTGAGCGAACACTGGAACACTGGGTCAGTTGTTGATCGGGTACTGGGACACTAGGACATATGTTGATGGGACACTGGGACAGATGTTGATGGGACACTGGGTGGGATGTTGACTGGACACTGGGACAGATGTTGATCGCACAGTGGGACAGATGTTGATCGGACACTGGGACACTGATACTGTCAATGATATTTTTTGGGCATCGGGACACTGGGACAGATGTTGATCAGACACTGGGACACTGGGACAGATGTTGATTGGACACTGGGACAGATGTTGATCGGACACTGGGACACTGTGACAGATGTTGATTGGACACTGGGACAGATATTGATCGGACACTGGGAGACTGTCACAGATGTTGATCGGACATTGGGACACTGTGACAGATATTGATCGGATACTGGGACATTGGGACAGATGTTGATTGTACACTGGAACACTGTGACAAATTTTAATCGGACGCTGGAAGACTGTGAAAGATGTTAATTGGACAGTGGGACACTGACAGATGTTGATCAGACACTGGTACATATGTTGATGTGCACTTGGACAAAGGACAGGTGGTGTTTGGTGCACTGGTGTGAGATGGCTGCACTCTGTGTGATCTGTGTGTAGCTGAACAGTAAAATCAGCTACACACAGATCACTGACAGGCTGAAGCGATCCCCCTCTCACTGAGCTCAGAAGGGGCGCAAACACAGAGGTGGGTGCCTCTGTTTATATTGTATGATGGCTGTGATTGGACACAGCATCACATGATCGGGAGGGCTAATCAGAGAGCCCATGTCCCGATCTGTAATGCACTGTGTCCGAGGGACAAAACCATCACAAAATTGCATGGCCGTCGTGGCAGCACATGGAGTGGAAGGACGTACCCAGTGGCTGGGTGGGAAGTGGTTAAAGAACATTATATTCAAGTACTATTCCTAACTCAAAAAGTCCATTCTATTGCTTTTAGCCGCCTCCAAATCTCCCAAATCCTTTTATTTTGCTTCTGTGATCTGACTTCCTGTTAGAGGGTGACTACGCTTGTTCTCCATGGTCCCCTGCCTGTAACATATCCATCATCTCTTGCACGCTCCCAAGATGAACTACGGATTTGTAGTGTGCATAGAGCAGGGCACAGGATCACAACAGCTGTGTTTAATTTGGTGCAGAGACTTTTGGTTTGTTGCAGGCTGGCTGGTAAGTTGATTTGGGAATTTTTCATTGTTGTTATTTGACAATGATAAATTCCACCCCAGTATGTTTTACAATAGTTTTAAAAGTAACATTGAGGGAAAAATCCAACACATATTTTTCAATTTTTTTTTCCTAATTAAAATTAATAAAATATGCATATACTGTATATTCAAATATGCTTCCTCATTAAAAACCTATCACCACCTAAGTAAGTACTTGAAGTCCTATAAGAGGAAAATTCATTTTTTTCTAAAAAAAAAAGAGAACCAGTCATGATTTGTTTAAGTAGGGATCTGAATATTCAAATAAGTAAGTGTAGTGTAGTGTAGGCACTTATAAAAGATATAAATGTATTAATTCCAGTAATGTGTTAATTAAAAAAAAAATGAAAGCCCATATGTAGTTTGAAAACAAGTCTTCAACTACAGGTACATACAACCATATATATTTTTTTTTTTAAAGGGACGCAGCCTATTTTGTGACCTAATTGCACACGCTGTCATTGGGCGGGTGCCAACCTTTTACATGCCTGTATCTTGACATGCTTGTGCGTACCTTATAGTATAATAAATATACTTTGTGGAAGATATTTGGCCATGGTTTTTTGGTTCTTTTATTACCAAGTGATACTGATTCCCGGAGCTGAGACTGTGGAGAGCGGAGGTGATTTTGGGTGCTATCCATTTGAGTTCCATCTGATGCTGACCTGCTGTATTTGAGAGAGTGGAGAACTACTGTATGCTGGTATAACTTCTTATAATGTGGAGGTTAACCCTTCAATAAGCAGTTTACAGATGGTGGTGGTCTCTCACTCAGGGGTGTGATCTTTGAATCATGGCATTGAGGGATAGTAGTGATGGGCTCTAAGCCTATATTGTTTTTTGGACGTTTATGTGTGTTCGCACTATCTTTGTAAATCCATAGAGCTGTTGAGCAAGCGTACTTTATTTTATGCACTATAGCACTTTGTTGCTTTATGGATGTTTAAGATTTTATATGTATATATTATTTGAAATGGTGAACGTGATAATCATTTTTATTTAATGCTATAAATTTATGGAATTATGAATTTATCAGCACTATAACTTTTGTCTTTTCCCTTGATAAAGTCCCATGACGCAACACGTTGAATGAAGCCTGGGTGACCGGAGCCTGGTGTTTTTAACGTTTTTTTTTCAAAATGCAAACTCTGTTTTAGACATCATGTGTGGTATTTTTTAATAAAAGGTACTTGTTTTTATACTACACCATTGGAGGCTGTTTTTCCCTTATTTTGACATTTTATCTGAGCCATCTAATATGGCAGTATGAGAGTCAAGCAGCCTTAAAGGGACCAGCACCCCACTGCCAGGAAGAGATCCTTTGAGCGGATATGGACACCCTACTGGACAGGAGGCTTCAGGAACCCCACCACAACTGCATTATGTGTATCCTGAGGACTGAGCAACCCTTACTGGAAATAACACATGCGTGTATTGACCTTCCATGTATTGTAGGTCACACTACCAAGGTGAGAGCAATGTGAGCACATTGGTGCCAAGGGAAGATGCTGTCACTGCACGTTATTGCACATAAATTGGCTACTACAGCTGGCAATCTTTCTCACAAATGAGATTTTCTACAGACTTTTATTATTATTATTAATTATGAAGAGTGTGCTGAGGCTGAAGCATTATGGGTGGAACTGCACATGGGTGTGCGTACTACATAGGTAATCAGTTTATTATAGGCCACCCAGTGTTAATGAGGAGGTAGAGTTTCAGCTCCTTGCACAGATAGAAAGGGCTGCAAGGGCTGGGACAGTGATAATTAATGGGGGATTTTAATTACCCGGAAATTAACTGGAGTAATGGCACTGCAGGAACAGTTAAATGGCAAAACTTGGTAGACAATTTTATCTTACAGTTCATAGAGGCCCCAACTAGGAATGATGCTCTGCTGGACCTGGTAATCTCAAACCATGCAGAGCTCATCACTAATGTTCATATAAAAGAACATCTGGGTAGCAGTGACCATAACATGATTTAATATAATGTTAGCTGTAAGCAACAAACACATACTGGAAAGATAAAAACATTTAACTTTAATAGAGAAAATTTCAATGATGAGGACTGCTTTTCAAGACTTAGACTGGGAGGGATTATTGGTATACAACACAGAACAGAAATGGGAATTCTTTAAAAAGACTGTATGTGAACTGCAAATTATATTGACATGGCAACAAGTTTAAAAATAAGGGAACACTATCATTATTTAAATGTTACAAAGCATATAACAGAATATGTAAAAAGAAAAACAAGGTCGCAAAAAATCAAAACAAACGACAGATTGCAAAAGATAGTAGGACAAACCCAAAATATTCTTCAAATATATTAATATTAAAAATGTTATGTCTGAGCATGTAGGTCCTTTATTAAATAATCTAGAGTGGGTGACTGGGGACAAAGAGAAAGCAAGTTTATTAAATACTTTCTTCAGCTCTGTCTGTACAAAGGAGCATGGGGGAGTATTGACACAGACCCAAATGAACCACAATGGCTCAAAAGTTATATGGTCCAGAAATATTTAGACAGAATAAAGCTGGATAAAGCACCTGGATGAGATGGAATCCACCCACGTGTCCTAAAAGAATTGAGCTCTGTCATTTCAAAGCTATTTTTTCTAACTGTTAGGGACTCTTTAATGACTGGAATAATACCACTGGATTGGCATATGGCCAATGTGATACCCATATTTAAAAAGGGATCAAAGTCTTTACCAAGTAACTATAGACCTGTTAGTTTAACATTCATAGTTGGGAAGATACTGGAGATTTTAATAAAAGACCAGATAGATGAGTTCATGCTGGAAAAAAAATATTCTAAGCAACAGACAGCATGGGTTCATGAAAGAAAGAAGTTGTCAGACAAACCTGATTTCTTTTTATGAGGAGGTGAGCAAAACCTTGGACAGAGGGGTGGCAGTAGACGTGGTATACTTGGATTTTGCAAAAGCGTTTGACACAGTTCCCCACAAATGACTAATGTGTAAGGTAAAGTCTACAGGCATGGAAAGATCAATTTGTAAATTGATAGAAAACTGGCTAAAAGACTGAATTCAGAGCGTAGAGGTTAATGATTCATACTTTGAATGGTCTGCTATCAGAGGTGTACCCCAAGGTTCAGTGTAGGGACCCTTACTTTTTAATATACAGTATTTATCGGTGTATAACACGCACCCCAAGTTTAGGAGGGAATTTTAAGGAAAAAAACTTTTAGGAGGGAAGTTTAACGAAGAACAACTTACATTAAAATGCCCATCAATGCAGCGTTATCGGTGTCCATCTGCAGCCTTGTCAGTGTCAGTGCAGCCTTGCCCCAGTGTCCATTGCAGCCTTGTCAGTGCAGCCTTGTCAGTGCAGCTTTGCCCCAGTGCAGCCTTGTCAGTGCAGCCTTGCCCCAGTGCAGCTTTGCCCCAGTGCAGCTTTGCCCCAGTGCAGCCTTGCCCCAGTGCAGCTTTGCCCCAGTGTAGCTTTGCCCCAGTGCAGCTTTGCCCCAGTGCAGCCTTGTGTGATCGCCGCGATCGCCGCCGAAATATACAGCCGTGTGTAAATTCAAATATGGCGCCGAGACTGCAGGGACTCGTCGGAGCCGAGATACACATACCCGAGTGTCCTCGGCTTTTCTCGCCGCCGCTCACAGTCATGCCCAGTCCGCCCTATGATGGACATAACACAGGTCCAATGGCGGGACTGTGAGCGGCGCCGAGAAAAGCAGGACACTCGGGTATGTGTATCTCGGCTCCAATGAGTCCCTGCAGTCTCGGCGCCATATTTGAATTTACACACGGCTGTATATGTCGGTGGCGATCAGAACAAAATTGGCGGGGATCGCCTATAACACGCACCCACGATTTTTCCCTGATTTTAAGGGGAAAAAAGTGTGTGTTATATGCCGATAAATACGGTATTTATAAATGATATAGGGTCTTGAATTAAAAGTACCATTTCAGTGTTTGCAGATGACACAAAGGTATTCAGTGGAATAACATCCTTACAGGATGTCTCCAACTTACAAGCTGACCTCAATGCACTGTTTAACTGGGCAACTACATATGTGGGAAATGAGGTTTAATGTTGATAAATTTAAAGTTATGCAATTGGGATATAAGAATAGGCATCATACATATTAGGGGGAGTACAACTGGGGAGTCAGTGGTGGAGAAGGATCTGGGTGTGCTGGTAGACCATAAGGTTAATAATAGCATGCCATGCCAAGCTTCAGTTTCCAAAGCGAGCAGAGTCCTTTCTTATATTAAGAAAAGTATAGACTCCGGAGAGAGAGATATCATTTTGCCCCTCTACAAATCATTAGTAAGACCTCATCTGGAATATATAGTTCACTTTTGGGCACCAATTCACAAAGAGGATATCAGGGAACTGGAGAAAGTGCAGAGAAGGGTAACCAAACTGATAAGAGGCATGGAGGAGCTCAGCTATGAGGAAAGATTAGAGGAACTGAATTTATTCTTTCTTGAGAAGAGGAGATTAAGGGGGATATGATCACAGTGTATAAATACATTAGTGAACTTCGTGGTGAGTTATTCACTTTAAGGTCATCACAGAGGACGAGGGGGCACTTTTTACGTCTGGAGGAAAAGAGATTTAATCTCCAAATATTTGAAAGGTTTCTTCACAGTAAGAGCTATGGAAATGTGGAATAGACTCGAATATCTCAAGAGTTGGTTCTGTCCAGATCAGTAGATTGCTTTAAAAAAAAGGCCTGGATTCTTTCCTAAATGTAGATAATATAACCAGAGGCGGCTCTCTAATTAGGCAAATTAGGCGATCACCTAAGGCCCCGCACTCACAGGGGCCTCGCGACCGCCTAATTTGCCTGTGATCAAACACTGATGTCAAGGTCCCGGTTCGGTGGCAGCAAGTGCGGGGAGCGGAATAGTAGAGGCCTCTAGATGGCGGCAGCGGCTGGATGACAGCAACCGCCTCCAAGGCATGCAGGCGGCATGTCCATAGTGGGACTCGCAGCTGAGCTGCTACTTCAGCCTGCACCGCTCACCCGACCTCTCCGCACCTGCCTCCTATTTGGTTCAAGCAGTCGGGGCCGGGGGGGGGGGGGTCGCTGAGCTGCCCCATGATTGTGAAGAGGAAGGAGCTCTTATGCTGCCTGGCTGAGCGGAGAGAAGGCGAGTGTGCCCGTGCAGCCTCCCTGTGTGCCTGAATAGGAGGAGCAGTGGGGAGACTGAACATAGTGTAATTGATTCTTTCCATATTCCTCCATGCATCTGCTGAATGTCTGCAGGAAGGAGAGGAGGAGAAGTGATCATTCAGCAGCTGCCATGGAGGAATATGGAAAAATCAATTCCACTATGTTCAGTCTCCCCACCTCTCCTCCTATCTAACTTTTTCTGCATCCCCGTGCTCTCAGGCCCCTCCTTGTGCTCCCTGGCTCTGCCCTTCCTGCTCTCCAGCCACTCCGTGTGCTCCCTGGCTCCGCTCCTCCTGCTCTCCCAGCCCCTCCTTATGCTCCCTGGCTCCGCTCCTCCTAGTCTTCAGCCCCTCCTTGTCCTCCCTGGCTCCACCCCATTTTGCCAGCACTCCCCTGCTCTCCACTCCAATTCTTTCTGCTCCCCCTCTCAAGCTCCCCCCAGCACTCTCCAGCCCCCACCCCTCCTGTGCTCTCCAACTTTCACTATTCTCTCTGCCCCCCAGCACTCTCTGGCCTCCAGCACTCTCCGGTCCCCCACCCCCCAGCACTCTCTGGCCCCCACCCTCAGCACTCTCGGCCCCCACCCCCTAGCACTCTCCACCCCCCACCCCCTAGCACTCTCCCCCCCACCCCAAGCATTCTCCGGCCGCCACCCCCCAGCACACTCCAGCTCTTCCCTGGTCTTTTGCCCACCCCCGTGCTCTCACAGACTGGGACATGGGGCACAGGAGAGGCTTCAGACAGGGGACAGGGCTAGGGATCTCTCTTACCCCCTTCTCCCTCACCCCATCTTTTTTCACCTCCCCCTCTCTCTCTCTCTCTTACCTCCCTCTCACCCCTCTCTCCTCCTTCGCTCCCTCTCTCCCCCTTCCTCTCTCTCTTACCCCCTCTCACCCCTCTCTCTCCCCCTCACTCCCTCTCTCCATCTTCCTCTCTCCACCTCCCCCTCTCTCTCTCTCTCTATCCCTCCTTCCCCCTCTCTCTCACCACACTCTTCTCTTTTACCCCTTCCCACCACTCCCTCCCTCCCTCTCCTCCCTCTCTCTTCCCCCTCTCACCTCTCCCCCCCCTCCCTCTCTTTTCTCTCTCTCTCTCTCTCCCCCCTCCTCTCCTCCCACCTCTTCTCTCGCTCTCACCCTCTTCTTTCTTCTCCTTTCTCCCCACTTTTGTGCACCCTTTCTCTACCCCTCTCTCTCACCCCCCCTCTCCCCCTCTCGCTCACCTTTTCTCGCTCACCCTCTTTCACTCCCGCTCTCATCTTTCACCCACTCTCCCTCCCCCTCTCATTCACAATCTCTTTGCTCCCCTCTTGTCCCCCTCTCTCTCTCTTTCCCTCTTTCTCTCTCTCTCTCCCCCTCTTTCTTTCTCCCTCCCCCTCCTCTCTCTCTCTCCCTCACCCTCTCTCTCTCTCCCCCTCTCACTCTCCCCTAATGCTCACAATGTCTTGCTCCCCCTCTCGCCCCCCCCCTCCCCTCTCTCTCCCCCTTTTTCTCTCTCTCTACCCCTCCCTCTCTCTCCCCCTCGTTCTCTCTCGCTCTCTCCCTCCTCCTCTCCTCTCCTCCCTCATCCCCTCTCGCTCACCCTCTCTCTCTCCCCCTTTTGCGCACCTTTTCTCTACCCTCTCTCTCACCCCCTCTCCCTCCCCCCCCTCTCGCTCTCACCTTCTCTCTCTCCCCCTCTCGTTCACCCTCTTTCGTTCACCCTCTCTCTCTCACCCACTCTCCCTTCCCCTCTCACTCACAATCTCTTGCTCCCCCTCTCTCGCTCTCACTTCCCCCCTCTCTCGCTTTTCCTCTTCTCTCTCTCACTCCCCTCTTCTCTCTCTCCCTCCTCCCCCTCTCTCTCTCTCTCCCTCCGCTCTCTCTCTCTCTTCCCCCACTCTTTATCTCTCCCCCCCTCTCTCTCCCCCCTCTCTCTCTCCTTCCTCCCTCTCCCTCTCCCTCCCCCCTCCCTGTCTCCCTCCCTCTTTCCCTCCCTTTCCCTCCCCCTCTCTCTCTCCCTACCCTCCTCTCTATCTCCCTCCCCATCTCTCTCTCCCCCTGCGCTGTGCTGGGATCCCCCCACTCTACTTCCTCTGTAGATGTGGAATGACTCAGTAACATCCTCTCCCCATTATCCCAAAACATGGGAAATTCTGAGAGGGGTTGCCATCTTGCTGGGTCCCAGATGTTTTATTGGCTGCATATGTCTAATAGGTGAGGAGGGTTCCCTGGAAGTGGTGCAGATGAACTGTGTGCTAGATCTGTGGATCTTTTTGCAGCCATTTTTATCGCTTGAATCTTTTTTCCCATTATGGACGTGATTGGGACCTCATGTGTAAGTTTCACCTAAGGTCTCACAAAGCCTAGAGCCGCCTCTGAATATAACTGGGTACTAACTTTTTTAGGGAAGTTGATCCTGGGAATATCCAATTACCTCTTGGGGGATGAGGAAGTAATTTTTCCCCTGCAGGAGAAAATTGGATCATGCTTTGCTGGGGTTTTTGCCTTCCTCTGGATCAACTGTGGGTATAGGATTGTGTATATAGGATTGCATTTTTTTTTTCTCTTTTATTAATTGAACTAGATTGACTTGTGTCTTTTTTCAACCAGACTAACTATGTAACTACACTATGTAATTATATGAACAGATAAACTGTATTAGCACTGTATAGGAGCACGTTTATTTCTATTGGCATGTGATCGCTATATATATATCTATATATATATATATATATATATATATATATATATATATATATATATGTATATTAATATTAATGTGATCAAAGGGTATGATACATTCACCAAGGTATTTTTTGCACTCTATAGGAGCACGCTTTGTTTTATATTTGCACCTTAATAGTGCATATTGATTTAGCACATTAGAGGTGACTAGGTTTTGTTATATTTATTTAGTAAAGCCTTGTGCACACCAGTAGTTTTTTTTTCATTCAATGCCTATTACTTAAAAAGAAAACAAATGCAACCATCACATCTAGGAAATGGCAAGCTGCAATATAATTTTTGCTTTTGGGTTTAGGGTTTATTACCGCTTTAATTTTCCTGAGGCTGGGAATTAAGAGGAATCTACACACTGATTAAAAGATCCTATAATATGATAGTTGTCTCTATTCATTCTACTGAGACTAAATTTTATGTGACAAGCAAAGATAGTGTACACCAACTTAAAATGTCTCCCAATTGTATTTCTTTGTGAATTAGAAAAACATCAATTTAAATAATTTAAAATTAGTATACCATCAATAAACAAAATGTTTTAACATACCGTAGTTACTAAGGAGTCTATTTATAAGATTTTCACCCAAGTTTACCACAAATTTCACCCAAGATTAATCTAATTACCCAATCAAATTAATTTCGAAAAATGTGTGCATTTCAGGTGAAAGCTGATAGCTGTGTGATGCGTGTGTTTGTTCTTAATTTCCAAGAGAAAATAGACCTTTCCATTTAACTCAACCTACCTGGACAATGTATGGTGTTGTATGTGACACAGCTATTGGGGATGCCTATTTTTTTATCTGCTGCATTGATGAAAACCAGTTTTAAATGGGAGTACCTGAGTACCCTTTTTGTTATAAAGTTACCTTTGTTACCTGCTGCCATTCATATTGCTTTGGAAAATAAAAAAAACATAATAATAATAATTTGTTCTTTGAATTGCACAGTATTTTATGATAGTCATTCTATGAAGATGATAAATTTGTAAGTGAAGGAGAGGTCACATCATAACCTTAACCTTACACATTGTTATTTTTTTATGTTCTATTGATCTTGTTTTATAGACAAGGGCAAATTCACAGCAAAAACACCACAAGGGCATTGTAATGCATTGAGAATATAGCTTTATACTGACCATTTAAGGTTAGGTAAGAACACTCCACACTTGCACTTATGTAATATGTGCAATAATAATGTGTTTTGTGTCCTATGATATGATCATATTTAATCATTATAATGCAGTATAACATGCCCTTAGTCTTATATTATACTGCAAAGTCAGACTCTAGTCTCCCAGGGCATAATACAAACAAAGTTCAGTTACAAAACTGCAGGATATGGCTAAAAAAGCACACATTTTTATGAATGTATAACTGGCTGTTTTTTATATCCTTTATCGTCTCTTTACTTATTTGCAGTAAGTGGAGATCAGTTTTTCATGCGACCAAGGCTGAGTGAGCCTTTAGAGCCAGATGGCTTGGCATTTTCCATTTATTGTATTTCTGCTGGAGAAGAATCCATGTGTGTATAACCTTTCATTTTGTTATCTTTAATAAATAAAACATTAGTGTGATCGTGTGTAGGCAAGTCCGTTCGTTCTAAAGTCCGTCAGAAGTCTGTCAAAAGTCCGTCGAAAGTCTGTCGGAAAGACTGTCGGACCTTTGTTGCCGAAAAGTCCGCCCGTGTGTACAGAGCATTAGAAGCGCCTATCTTCTCTTTTATACTCTGTATATACTGTTTATACTCTGTATCTCTTTCTGGATTTTGCTTCTAATGCTTTTGTGGAGGCTGTCATTTGTGGATGGACATTTTATGGTTACACAACCTGGTCACATTGCTATAATCTTTTTATATAGACTATAAACTGAAGGACTTATGAATAAATGGTTGTGGAATGAATCATCTGAGTTTCCATTATATCTTATGGGAAAATTCTCTTGTATATGAGTGCTTTGGATTACAAGCATGTTTCCAGAACAAATTATGCTCACAATCCAAGGTTTTACTGTATATACAGTATCTCACAAAAGTGAGTACACCCCTCATATTTTTGTAAATATTTTATTATATCTTTTCATGTGACAACACTGAAGAAATTACACTTTGCTACAATGTAAAGTAGTGAGTGTACAGCTTGTAAAACAGTTTAAATTTGCTGTCCCCTCAAAATAACTCAACACACAGCCATTAATGTCTAAACCGCTGGCAACAAAAGTGAACAAAAGTGAGTACACCCCTAAGTGAAAATGTCCAAATTGGGCCCAAAGTGTCAATATTTTGTGTGGCCACCATTATTTTCCAGCACTGCCTTAACTCTCTTGGGGATGGAGTTAACAAGAGCTTCACAGGTTGCCACTGGAGTCCTCTTCCACTCCTCCATGACGACATCACAGAGCTGGTGGATGTTAGAGACCTTGCGCTCCTCCACCTTTCATTTGAGGATGACCCAGAGACCTTTAATAGGGTTTAGGTCTGGAGACATGCTTGGCCAGTCCATCACATTTACCCTCAGCTTCTTAAGCAAGGCTGTGGTCATCTTGGAGGTGTGTTTGGGGTCATTATCATGTTGGAATACTGCCCTGCGGCACAGTCTCCGAAGGGAGGGGAACATGCTCTACTACATTATGTCACAGTACATGTTGGCATTCATGGTTCCCTCAATGAACTGTAGCTCCCCATTGCCGGCTGAACTCATGCAGCCTCAGACCATGACACTCCCACCACCATGCTTGACTGTAGGCAAGACACACTTGTCTTTGTACTCCTCACCTGGTTGCCTCCACACACGCTTGATACCATCTGAACCAAATAAGTTTATCTTGGTCTCATCAGATCACAGTTCATTCAGCAAACTGTTTTCGGGGTCTCTTGTGCATCATCTTTAGAAGAGGCTTCCTTCTGGGACAACAGCCATGCAGACCAATTTGATGCAGTGTGCGGCGTATGGTCTGAGTACTGACATACTAACCCCCACCCCTTCAGCCTCGGCAGCAATGCTGGCAGCACTCATACGTCTATTTCCCAAAGACAACCTCTGGATATGACACTGAGCACGTGCACTCAACTTCTTTGGTCGACCATGGTGAGGCCTGTTCTGAGTGGAACCTGTTGTTAAACCACTGTATGGTCTTGGCCACCATGCTGCAGCTCAGTTTCAGGATTTTAGCAATCTTCTTAGAGCCTAGGCCATCTTTATGTAGAGCAAAAATTCTTTTTTTCAGATCCTCAGAGAGTTCTTTGCCATGAGGTGCAATGTTGAACTTCCAATGACAAGTCTGACAAGAAAGTGAGAGCAATAACACCAAATTTAACACACCTGCTCCCCATTCACACCTGAGACCTTGTAACACTAACGTGTCACATGACACCAGGGAGGGAAAATGGCTAATTGGGCAGAATTTGGACATTTTCACTTAGGGGTGTACTCACTTTTGTTTTCAGCGGTTTAGACATTAATGGCTGAGTTATTTTGAGGGGACAGCAAATTTTCAGTGTTGTCACGTGAAAAGATATAATCAATTATTTACAAAGATGTAAGGGTTGTACTCACTTTTGTAAATACTGTGTGTATGTACAGTATTATTTAATATGGAAGATTGAGGACATACTGTGAGTGTGGGGCATCTCTGAGGGGTGTCACCACAGTGCCTTGAATTCACTGAACAATGATGCAGAGAGTGGTGCTGACATCATGCTCAGCCTGGAGAAGTGGTGAAGCAGGCGAAGAACAAAAGAACCCTTCAATATTTTTAAGCATGTTTTATTGAAAAATGTGTACACAAATAAAACATTAAATACAAGTACAGAAGCACTTTCCAAATCTGTGACTAACAGGATACACATAAGCCAGCGGTAGTCACTATAAAATTGGAGAGTACAGGGATACCGAGAGACCAGTTTTCACTATATAATTGCATGTATACACAAAGTTCACAACTAAAGAAAAAATACAAAAGAAACAGGAAATCGCAATAAACAGTACTAGCAGAGAATGCAATAGAGAGGAACTGCAGTCTGCTCACATAATTTGTAATAAAAACATCTTTGCCATTTTGAAGCGTCTCTCCAACCACTTTGCATATTATTTTATAAATATTGTGATTCTGTGCTTGCCAAATATGCTGCAGAAATCTCCCTCCACTGAGTTTGGCTGCAACCATTTTAACTGTGGGCAGCTGAAGCTGCTGCCTGCTCACTTCTTGGATTTACACAGACAAACAGAGGCACCCCTCCAGCTCTGCAGCTCTTATTGGCCCTCTTATGACTCACCCTTCCTCCCTTCCTGGCAAACTTTCACGAGAGTGAGAGAGAGAGCTGTGCATGATGTCATAATCCTAGGCTTTTTACCAGACACAAAACAGGAAGTGGGCTGTATAAGATATTTACTGGCAGAAAAAAAATGTTTTACTATCCAAAGTTAAAACAACAGGGGCGGAAGATTTAATAGATGGAAAGCTGAAAAAAATGGGGGGGGGGGGGGGCGGCGGCAAGGATGACTGGCACCCCCTTAAGCAGCTGGTGATTGGCCAGACCGGCTGCATGTAATTTGACTGGCGGAGGCAGAACCCAATGCTCCGCCCACCCTAATCCACACGGCTTTCTTCTTCACTTAATCTTCTCCCCGGCCCAGGGCGATAGAAGGAGGAGAGAGAGGGAGAGATGAGCACAAGGGGAATCCCCAGCCAGTGGCGGGGACAACAGGTAAAATTGGTTATTTTACTATCACTGATATGGGCAAAGGTAGGCTGCACCATAGGCGTGCGCACAGGGTGTGCCAGGTGTGCCTGGGCACACCCTAATCACCCTGTGCAATGCAGATTCCCCCTGCTTACCCCCAAGGTAGCTGAGGCTACAGAGAAAGGGACTGGGAAATCTATGTTCTCAGTCCCTTTCTCTGCTATTTCACCAATGGCCCTCAATGGGGCTCCTAACACATTGTAAAAAAAAAAAATATATACATATATATATATATATATATATATATATATATATATATATATATATATATATATATATATATATATTTATTTTTTTTGCTATTTTTTTCACATTTTTGTTCATAATATTTTTTTAATGAAAACATCATTTTAAAAAATTGTAAAAAATAACAAAGTATAATATTAAAAACAAAAAACTACTGACACCAATCTCATCCTTCCCTAACACCATCCACTGCTCTACTGCGCATGTGTGTTTGAACTTTGGGCTGCACACCCTAATTGCAATAGGCTGCGCACACCTATGGGCTGCACTGATATGGGCACTGATGAGCTGAACTGATATGGACACTGATGAGCTGAACTGATATGGCTACTGATAGGCTGCACTGATATGGGCACTGATGGGCTGCACTGACATGGGCACTGGTAGGCTGCACTGATATGGGCACTGATGAGCTGCACTGATATGGGCACTGATAGGCTGCACTGATATGGGCCCTGATAGACTGCACTGATGAGCTGCACTTATATAGGCACTGATAAGCTGCACTGATACGGGCACTGATAGGCTGCACTGATATTGGCACTGTTAGGCTGCACTGATGAGCTGCACTGATATGGGCACTGATATGGGCACTGATAGGCTGCACTGATGGGCACTAATAGGCTGCACTGGTTGCCCCTGAGGAGGCCACACTGATGGCTACTGATGAGCTGCACTAATGAGGCTGCACTGATGGGTACTGATAGGTGGCACTAATGGGCACTAATAGGCTGCACTGGTTGCCCCTGAGGAGGCTGCACTGATAAGGCAGCATTGATATGGGCACTGATGGGACTGTACTAATGGGCACCGATAGGCTGCACTGATAGGCACTGATAAGACTGTACTGATGGGCACTGATAAGGCTGCACTATTGGGCACTGATGAGGCGGCACTCTTAAGCTGCACTTATAGGGCTGCTGTCAGGGCTGGGCTCAGCCTCCCTTCTCAAAGCTGGACGCTCAGCTGTCGCCTAATTGCCAGCTCCTTTCTCTCCACAGTGACTCACCTGTTGATGATATCCTGCTCATCAGTTCTGGGCTATCCAAGGTAATTGTGTCGGACAGGTCAGTTTGTGTCCCGGTTCTGGCGAGCCTTTGGTGCACAGTTGGGAATTCAGCTTGCTTTCTCCTCTGCGTATCACCCACAGTCTAATGGGGCCGCAGAACGAACCAATCAGTCCTTGGAGCAATTCCTACATTGCTATATTTCTGACCATCATAACAACTGGTCAGACCTCTTACCATGGGCGGAGTTTGCTCACAATAGTGCCTTGAATTCTGCTTCCCGATTGTCCCCGTGAATGGTGAGCTATGTTTTCCAGACTTCCATGTTGCCTGACTCATTTGTTCTGCAGAGTATTCCTGTGTTAGAGGAGCATCTCCGTGGTCTTCGTTCCACTTGGGCACAAGTCAAGGAGGCTTTGCGACATGCTAATGATAGGTACAGACTCCATGCTGACCGCAGACGCCTGCCTGAGCCTTCCTACCAGGTTGGGGACAGGGTCTGGCTGTCATCTCGCAACCTCTGACTTCGTGTTCCCTCTCTGAAGTTCACACCTCGGTTTATTTGGCCTTTCCGTATTCTTCGCAGGATTAACCTAGTGTCTTACACATTAGACCTTCCTTCTAATATGCTTATCTGGAAAGTATTTCATGTCTCATTATTAAAACCTTTGGTCTGCAACCGCTTTACCACCTCAGTGCCCCGTCCTCACCCTGTACAGGTTGAGAACCATGAGGAGTATGTAGTACAGTCCATTGTTGACTCCCGTAGGTTCCGAGGGGACATACAGTACCTGGTGCATTGGAAAGGGTACGGTCCGGAGGAACGCTCTTGGGTCTCATCCTCGGACATACATGCGCCTGTCCTCCTCTGTGATTTCCATAGACGTTTTCCCCTCAAGCCTCGTGGTCCTCCGAGGGGTCATTGAGGAGGGGGTACTGTCAGGGCTGGGCTCAGCCCTTCCTTCTCAAACCTGGCCGCACAGCAGCTAATTGCCAGCTCCCTTCTCTCCACAGTGACTCACCTGTTGATGAAATCCTGCTCGTCAGTTCTGCCTACTTAAGCCGTGCAGCCCAGATGATCTCTGCCTTCGCCTTGGTCACATCTCTACAGACGCTCTCCTGTTTTCCTGTTAAAGACTTGCTTGGCTGACATTCCTTCTGGCTCCAGATCCTGCTTGCTTTTCTACTATGCGCATCTCTGGCTCCCTGACGTTTTTGGCTTGTCTGACTATCCATTCCGGTTCCTGAATTCTGGCTATGTTTTGACTACATTTACTCTGTTTACCTTTTTATTATTATTATTAAACAAGTGTGATTTAACTGTACTTCTGTCTCAGTCTGATTCATGGTTTCTGACAGCTGCACTGATAAGGCAGCACTGATGGGCACTGATGAGGCCACTTGGTACCCACTTTTAATGTACAGAGCGGAAGAGATGGAGTTCTAAAAAGAAAAGATGGAGCCTAAACAGAAAGGGGTGTGGTTTACAGATAGGGTGTGTCTTACGCAGGAAGGGGTGTGGCCTTGAGAGGAAGGGGTGGGCCATAATTTAATTAGGGGGAGTTTAGTCTGGCCTAGGGCAGCACAAACCTAAATAAACCACTGGGCTGTACTGTCCCATTGCAGCCACCGATCCTCTTCTGTCTCCAACTGCAGCGCTGCCAGATTCTCCTTCTCTCCCTCCCTTTGGCAGCATTGCAAATGCAAGGATTGGTTCTTGTACATGCACGCCTTCCATCTGCTGTCCGGGCCAACCTGTGTGTTCCTTTCCCTCCCAGCACTGCCAGCTTCCCTTCTTTCCTGCTGGCAGCTGTTGTGGGCACAAAGGGGGATGTCATTTACTGGCCCCTTTCTTTACTGAATGAACACAGTGAGTGATTGGTACCGATCACTCTTGTGTCCATTCATCACCGAAGCATAGTAAACCTTGTTTCCTTTGCTCCAGTTTGTAAATGAGCAGGTAGCTTCAGAGGGCTTCCTATTCATCTGTGTAGCTGAGGCTTTAGAGAAAGGGACTGATAAATGTATGTCCTCAGTCACTGTTGACGGGGGACAGGGAGCCCTGTCAGGTAGGCTGTATGGGGCCCCCGTGATTTCTAACAGCAGTAGTGCTTGTAGTGTTAATATCCTTTTATCATTTATTTCCTGTAAGCGTACACCACTGACCTGTTACACAACACTATACAGAGCACGTAGAAATATTAAAAAGAGAAAATGGGAGCTGGTTAATACATTTATAACTAGATAGGGACATGCACAATAGGAGAAGTAATTTATGAAACAAGCGCATTGCAAAACATACAGTACAATTCCCAAGCACTCAGTCTTACCAGCTGGCAAAGACCTATTAATCTGTCAGTGCCCTGTAATTAAAACAGAGGTTTCAGCTCATACATTTCCAGATATGTGTGGAAGCACCTCTCTGTGCTGCAGTCCTACTCTGGTCTGGGGGGATATCGATAGTGGAACATATAGCAACGAATAAATTAAAAGCAGGCATACCTGGAAGCTACTCCGATTAAATCTGCAGATAACATTTATTATAATGTGTCTTTTTTTATCCACCTAGACTTTTAAGTTAGTGCCAACCGCAGCCAATTGATTTGCGCTGTTCATTTTATATAAATGTTAGCAACTACAACTGCAGATTTGTGCTGAAATTATTTCATCTGGTTTAATGAATCAGTTCCTTTGTGTATTAGTTTGGCTTGAAGACACCTCATTACCAACTAAAAGAAATGAAAGTGTATGCCAAGTGTAGAGTGGGTAAGGATTAGAACTTCTGTTGGGTTTCTACTTCTATCTGGGGCTTTGGTCCCAAAATTTACCTTCACTTGTCTGCAACAGGAACACAGACAGATATCAATCTGATAAGGGTTCTAGCCTTTATAGAAAACATTTTTGGACCTGAGAATTGACAACAACACTAATTAGGCGGAACCAAAACCCTAATATTAGGATAAGGGGAGGTGTCTCCACAATTGCCCAAATAGAAAAACTCACAAAAAAGAAAGGATATCACACCTTGGTTACCGCACAGGAAGTGTTATATACTTTATTTTTTTGTGAGTTTTTAAGGGTTCTAGCCTTCCCACTCTCTACTAAAAAAACATTTTATGTTGCTGGGTATCATGGTTCCATTTACCGGCCTAAACATCACTACTGTGTCTTGTCTCCTACATTCTCAGGCATGTCAAATGTAGATCTTCAATAGAGCAAAAATTGGAGTCGCGGACCAAGTAAGTATTAATAGTCTATTAACCTAGACCTCAGAGTTCCAAGACTTCAGTGCTAACCATTTGTACCATCACATCTCTACTGCCATTGGTTAGAGCAACCTTTTCCAACCAGGGTTACATGGAACCCTTGAGTTCCTGCAGAGTTTGTTAGAGGTTCCTTAAACAATAAGCAACTTTCGCCTCTCAGATGAGTAACAATGACACTGAGACCAATACTCGTACAACTAATGTTGTTGCATTTGAGGCCGGCACATGTCCAATCCCAGGAATGGAGCAAAGCTGCCTATTTAAAGGAAGCCCAGACGTGTGCTCATTGCTGGATGTTCTTCAGTTACCCATAACCCATGTTCCTGTGTTCCTGCTCTTGCTGTCTGATCTCCTATTGCTGACCTGGCCTGCTCCTCACCTTGCTTTGTGGTTTCTGGACTCTGACCTTGGCTTGCCTCTTATCATGCTCTGCTGTCTTCCTGGTAATGACCTTGGTGTGCTGCTTGACTTTGCTTCTCCTGCTCTTCGTGTATAACTCTGGCTTGGCTGCTGACTACATCCTTACTGACCATCCATGCTAAGACTGCCTTGCCATGTGACCATATTCTTAATCCCAACAGGTACCTGCTTCTACCTCTGACTGTGAAACCTCGCAGCCTCTGTGCCAATCTTCCAGGGTCCAGTTCCTGGGTGCCATCCTTGGTCCTCTTCTGGTGTACCTGCACTGCTGCTGACTGCCGTTCAAAGGCCACCAATGCCTGCTACCTGATTACCGGCACCTGTGCTATTTTGGGCACCATGCCCACACTCAGAGGTACCCAGACCAGAACCACAAAGGGAAGCCCTCTCATCACTTTGGCCTCCAACTAAGGTATTTGACAGACACCAATGATCTTTTTAGCTATCTATGGGGGGGGTTCTACCTATTGACCTAAAATGTAAGTTGCATTCTTCCTTTTGACCCTTACCCTAATGTACCATGAGCTATAGATATAGTTATTATTAGCGGGGGTTCCATGACACCAGAAAGATACTTCAGGGGTTCCTCCTTGTTAAAAAGGTTGAGAAACGCTGGGTTAGAGAGTTACTAAATTTTCAAATACAGCCCAAAAGTAAGCTCCCCTAATTATTCCCACGGAGCAATATGAAATACAAAACATAACAGATTAATCGGAATGACACATCTATTACAGTATATCTTTTTATTACCCAAAAATTCTGAAAAAGTCCAGAGTGCTAATCTAACATGGCTGCACTCATGCTACATAAATTTACAGGTTATCAGGCTGTGAAAGTGTCAGCAACATTGTGAGTACAGAAAAGTGATAAGAACACGTCTTCAAAGCTGTGAACACCAACAGATGATACAGAATACACTCAGCACCTTTATCAGATTCACAGAGTAAAGGGCATTCCATATACTGTAATTCATATTAAGCCACCATATAATTTATATGAATAAATCACATCATGCATTATTACAGTTTACAACTGTTTCAATGTAAGACCTCGTGCCAATTTACTCTTGTGAAATGCTTGCTTGCCTAACATAAAACATAATCGACCTGCCTTTAATGTTTTTAAGTTCTATTTTATAAGGTGTGTTTTACCAATAACTACGGAGGATGATGTTTATAAAATATTGAATGGCCTAAATGGGGGGATATTTATTTTAAAAAATTGCACAACCTAAACATGAGGCAATTTCTGTGTTTTGCATTTTTATAGACAACTGGACTTTTTTTTTTCTTTTATTATCAGTGATATCACTAATTTGAAAATAGGTTCAGAAAAATCAATAATGTATTCATCTGGGCAAGGGTAGTCTGTAACTGGTGTACTCCAGGCTGCCTGAAGCAAGAATTAAATGGATGTCAACATGATTTAGTTATGGAGTTTAAAAATGTACAAGCAGAAAAAAATCTACAGATTTAATAAAATAAGAAATATTTGTTGCATATCTTTTTTATTATGTTGCAAAGGCTATACATTTTGGAATTGTTGTTTTACATTTGTTTTGTTTTTTTCACTATTAATATACAATCATTGATTTGCAAATAAACATTTAATAAAAAAAAAATGAAAATAATATCAAATATTTACCGTCATTTCCCTTTCCTGACACCAATTCATGGCAGCATACATGTGATATAGCTCCATCCCTATGTCCACCCACAGGACCTGTTTAAATCTATAAAATGAAAGTTAGAGCAACCCCCCCTCCATTCTCCGTAAAAGTAACAAGATAGAAAAAGGGAGGTTTCGTAAGCCGCCATGGATTTGCGCCAGGAAAAGAAATTTATGGTAAGTATATGATACAATTTTCAGTTTTCCTGACATCAATATGGCAGCATACATGTGATAAATAACGAGCTAAACAGGGAGGGCTAAAATGTATGATAAAACTTTATTACAATGAACATGGAAGCCTGGACCATCGTTCCATCAAAGTCCATTGACGTAAGATCCCTGGATCTTACCTGTAGCACCTGAGGCAGGTGCACCTGCTGCTTTGCAAATGTCTCCATAAACATTTTGCATGAGCTGTCCCAAATTTCAAGACGAAAATTGGACCTAACTGAAAGAGCCTCTATCACTTCTGGAGGTTCTTGCCTGGCTACATTGTACGTTTTCTGGATGGGCTTGAAGTCTACTTCCAGAGGATGGCCCAAGTCCTCCTTTAAGAGAAGCTCAGTTGGAACCATAAGGCTATTACATGTTTATAACTATGAGCAAAGGCTCAATACAGAATGGGCATTAGCACATAAGATGTAGGACTCTGTAGCCCCAAGTGCTTACAGATCCGATTCTCTGCCCCTTGAAGTTATCGAGGGACACTGCCTCTCGAGTGAAGTTCCACTGAGGACTGCTTTCTGATGATGCAAACAGAGTCCTGGCAAGGAAATCCAGGACCGGAATAGAAAACCACTAGGGAATATTATACCTCCTCAGGGCAAAGTCCCAGGGCTGACCTCCTGAAGCATTTCCCTGGCAGCTCACCCGCCATTTTCCCTGATGAAAGCTGAAATTGCTGAAACTCAAACCCTTATTGAACTAGGCTGAGCCCCAAATCCAGATCCATGTGAAGAAATGATAGCAACTGGGCAACCTCCAGGTTCCGAGGATGAAAAGTCTGCTCAGCTGCAAAGACTGTTCCAGACTTCAGAGTAAAAGCATTTGTTGACATCCTTTCTGGAACCTTGCCAGGATTAAACTACTTCCAGAGGATGGCCCAAATCCTCCTTTAAGAGAAGCTCAGTTGGAACCATAAGGCTATTACATGTTCATACTCATAATTATGAGCAAAGTCTCAATACAGAATGGGCATTAGCACGCAGATGCAAATGTAGTACCGTGTGCACAAGAAAGAATGTGCAAAAGTGCTTGCACAGGTACACGAACACATATGCGCACTGGCGCCAAATGGCCTGTTTAAGCTGGACTATGGCATGAACAGATTGCTGAGTGGTCTTCAGCTAGTTCCTGTTTAACCTATTCCTTGATTTGCTATATCTGCCTACCCATGCTTGACCCGGCTTTTCCCTTGACCAATCTCTTTGATTGATGACCTTTTGGCTTGTGCCCTGGCTATGCTCCTACCTGCTGATCAAGCTTCACAGTGTTCCAGTTCCTGCCTGGTGATCCGGTCATCTGCTTCCTGCAAACCTCAGCTGGCGCTGCCTGTTATACCGGCCCTCATGCTGCTATGTGTCCTCACACCTCCTGCCATCATTACCAGGGGTGTTGGACAAGAGGTGCAAGAGAAGCCCCCTCTACAGCTTGATCTCCATCAGGTATGTGACACCTCCATTCCATCCCTCTCAATTTCCAGTCCATGCTGGGACAGGTGTTGCAGAAACACTTGTAGCTGAAGTACTCTGTCTAGATGCGCTCCATGGCTAGGGTAAACCCAAGGCCTGCGGCCCAATCGGCTTGCTTGCTGTCACTGTGAGACCCTCGGACAACAGTCTGCCCTGGAACTTTATGGCCAAGGGCAGTGGAGGAAAGGCATCTGCTAGGTGACTATTCCGTGGATGAGTGAGAGTGTCCACTTCCTCCACCAACGGGGGAATGTATGGTGATGCAAACTTGTTCAGCTGAGGGAGGTCCCATACTTGAGTGATATGGGCAAGATCTTCTGATTAAAGACCCACTCATTGGGAACCAAAGACTCTTGGTGCAACAGTCCCTTTCGGCATCCTGGGTGCCCAGAAGGTACAACGTCCATAGCCCCTGAAGATTTAATTTGGTCAGGGACATGATAGTTCCATTTCTATTGGAACCTGCCATCGGTTTCTCCTTTTGTTTCTGAATGTATGACACTGCTTCTGTGTTGATCTCATGCGGAAAAAAACAGTCAAGCTGAATGAGACAGCTCACATAGGAGTGGGTTTACTAAAACTGGAGAGTGCAAAATCTGGTGCAGCTGTGCATGGTAGCCAATCAGCTTCTAACTTCAACTTGTTCAATTAGGCTTTGACAAAAAAAACTGGAAGCTGATTGGTTTCTATGCAGAGCTGCACCAGATTTTGCACTCTCAAGTTTTAGTAAATCCACCCCATAGTGTTATCCTAATTGCTTGGATTTCCTGGACATTGAACACTATCCAATCTAATGGGAAATTCATCCTGTCTTGCGTTCGGAGATGACTGCAGGTGGTGATCCACCCTATAGCACTGGCATCGGTGGTAACAATGGTCCAGGATAATGAACCTACTGGACCGGATCAAGTGAGGGTCCCCTGATATCACCAGAGGCTGCTGCGCATCTGAGGATAAGCACTTTGAATTGGCTCACGTGCTGCCTTCTGCATTGCAAAAAAAGAAATTCTTTGAAATGTTGAGAGAATCCAGTGTGCCCAGGGTAGCATAGGGATGCAAAAAATCATCATTTGCAGGAGACCTCTGTAGAGCAACAATTCTTTTTTTCAGATCCTCCGAGCGTTCTTTGCCATGAGGTGCCATGTTGAACCTCCGGTGATCAGTATGGGAGAGTGAAAGCGATAACACCAAATTTAACACACCTGCTCCCCATTCACACCTCAGACCTTGTAACACTAAGCCTCGGTTCACACTGGGACGACTTGTCAGGCGACCTAGGTCGCCTGACAAGTAGCGTCCCGTTCAGTACGTCGCTCCGACTTAGAAAAAGGTTCCTGTACGACTTTGGGGGCACCTTGGGGCGACTTGCATAGACTTCTATACAGAAGTCGTTTTGCAAGTCGCCCCGGCAGTCGTGTGCAGGTCGCCTCGGTGAGGCGACCTGCAAGTCGTGCCGCCTCTGGTGTGAACCGAGGCTTACAAGTCCACATGACACCGGGGAGGGAAAGTGGCTAATTGGGCCCAATTTGGACATTTAGACTTAGGGGTGTACTCACTTTTGTTGCCAGCGGTTTAGACATTAATGGCTGTGTGTTGAGTTATATTGAAGGGACAGCAAATTTACACTGTTATACAAGCTGTACACTCACTACTTTACATTGTAGCAAAGTGTCATTTCTTCAGTGTTGTCACATGCAAAGATATATTAAAATACAAAAATGTGAGGGGTGTACTCACTTTTGCGAGATACTGTATATATATATATATATATATATATATATATATATTAGAACTAGAAATAGGGAGCTGATAGACTTTGAAAGTGCAGTGTCTACCTAAGAAAGGATTTTTTTTATATAAAAATGCTGCTGGGTCAATTTTGTGTTTGTTTTCAATGCCTTGAGGCACCAGTGTATAATTAGCCCCTAGTTTAAAACTATAACTTTAGTTCTTAGAAAATATGAAACTTACCAGCTTTAACTTCAAAAGTTTGTTCAAATTAAGTCCTTCATCAGGTTTTGAATACATAATTATAATGAACACAGTGGATTAAAACTTTCTGTTGCACTTCTTATTCGTGTGCTTTTACGGCTCTACTGATTTTTTTTTTTCTGTGATTTTTTCTTAGGGAGTTGTAGGAGTTAGCTGAAAATACCCATTTTGATTGATATTAAATCTTCATTTCTTTTACAAGAATCGGTTCTCCTAAGTGACAATGAATACATAAATATCAAATCTACTCTGCGGCAATTGCTCACTGTATCGAATGGCTTTTTCCACTCGGCAAAAGTGTGAACGAATCAGCTCATGTATTTAAATTCATTCTTTACATAATAAAACCCTAATAATCCAAGATCTAAATTACCAGCAATTGTGATTCCCCTTTTGAAAATTATACATTTTGATTCCTTTGTACAATCAAGTCTTTTTTTTGCCTCTTTTTTTGTAGCAAACCCTGTGTGCTCTTTTGAGTGATGATGAAATACAGCTGGTATATGTAACACAATGACCTCTTACATTCTCTATTGTTTATCAGAGCTTGATTACACAGACTTATGTGACACATGGCATGAACCATTACTATTATTTTTATATTGATGTTGTCACGAAAAATTGTTACTAAATAGCACACTAATGGCATGGTCTCATTAAGAATTTTGTACTAAATTTTTCTAAGACATTTTATAGGCAAGTATAGGTAACCACCTGGGAAGTCCAACTAGTTAGCAAAAAATACCTAATTAAATTACTTTAGCCCTTGTTCACACTGCCGCGGCTTGAAAGTCGCACAACTTTAAATCCAACATCTTTAACAGAAGTCAATGCAAGTCATGTTGAAGTCGCACCAAAGTAGTGCAGGAACCTTTTTCTAAGTCGGAGCGACTTGAGTCACACTGATTAGAATGCTTCCAATGCCGTTAACCCACCTGGCGGTAATCCAGAGGGTGGCTCGGGGTTAAATTTCACTACCATTAGTGGTAACCCCGAGCCACACTCGGGTTTGCATTGCAGAATCCTGGTACAACATACTTACCTTGTCACAAGGACCCTGTGATGTCCCCCTGCTGTGTCCTGTGTTCCAGGCTCCGTTCCCTGCGAGCGTCACGACGCATGGGAGTGGGGCCCGGCGGCAAATTCAAAAAGTACAAAAAACATAACACATACAGTGCACAGTAATCTTACAGATTACATTACTGTATCAAATCACTTCACATCCCTTTTGTCCCCAGTGCTTTGTCCAGTGCCCTGCATGCAGTTTTATATTATATATACTGTTCTTTCTGCCTGGAAACTGGAGATTGTCCATGGCAACCTAAAAGTGTCCTTGTACGTCAAAAGTGGTTTTAGACCAGCTAGAAAACAGCGATAATAAATTAGAATCACTTGCAGAATTGAGCGATAGTGAATTATGGGGTAAATCATTTTATTATTATATTATTAATTTTTATAATTATTTATAGTTATTTATTATATTATAATTTATAATTTCGTGTTTCAAACTTTATCATACCCGGGATGTCCACTTGACTCTTGTTTGGACAGATTTAAGTGTGTTATTACTAAGAATTACAGGCCTACAATATAAAATGCCAAATTTCTATGCAAAACAATGTACCGCTTTGAGATTCAAAAATCTGACTTAATCATACCGCCAGGGAGGTTAATGGGGCGCGACTTGTCATGCGACTTTGAACTCTCAAGTTGCATGACAAGTCACGGCAGTGTGAACCGGGGCTAAACATGTAAGTTTTTGTTGAATACATTTCCAAATACAAAAATAAATCTCACTGCCACATCAAGCCTCCTCTGCTGACTGCGGTCCCTAAAGCCGGATACACACTATACAATTTCCTTTAGATTTTTTTCCTTTTGATTTATCAAAACCATATGATATGAGGTCAAACCTAATCACTTTCAACTTTGCCCTACATAGTTCAAGGTCAATCTAAAGGAAATCGAACAACAAAAGTATGATGAGTATCCAGCTTTAGGCTGGCCATACACTATACAATTTTCTTATTCAATTTCCTTTAGATTTACCTTGAACTATGTAGTGCCACGCTTGCCTGATTGCATACAAAGAGAAAGGGTGTAGGTTTGACCTCATATTATATGGTTTTGGTAAATCTCAATGAAAGTTGAACAAGAAAATTGTATAGTGTATGGCCAGCATTACTCTAAACTATCTGTGTTCCCAACTTGGAATGTAGAAAGTTTATAGCAATGCATACAATGCATACAATGAGAGTAGGCTTACCTGGAGGTAGTCATCTTCTTTAAGGTCCCCAGTGTGTACCTGCACCAAATCCCAAAAAATAAATGGCAGCTGCTCAGATTTCATTATAACAGTGTTTCCCAGCTCTCCTTGCTCCGCTTCCCGCACTCTATTATTTCTACAGTACCTACACCCTAATACAGCTCAGATCAACTAGAAAAAATAAGGTGCACATGAGCAGGGCAATACACCGAACATTACAAAACTACACACATTCAGTATTCAGTGCAGCTAGACAGCAGAACAGACCCCATTAATATGTTTAAATAATTAGATTTAAAAGAGAGGTTATTGTTGCACATTTGCAAATATGGGCGAAGACACACTGCAAAGCACCTCCACAAAGTGTGGTGCCTAAATCACACTTCCTGGTGGATTGGGTTGCTGCATCTTTAAAGGGTGTGGGGCAGCCTGCAGGTAGGTCTGGTCTCAGTGTGTATGTGTATATACTATATATAGATAATAAACATGTCCCATAGTTGGCAGCTCTGATAGTTTAGAGCTTTGGAGCACACTTTGCAGAGGTGCCTTGATGGGAGAGTGTGGCTTTCTATGAACTTGCAAATGTATGCAACAAAGTAATGCTTTTATTTAGTAATTTTTATTTATTCCCTTAGTAATTAGCAGTAATTTTTATACTGCGGCAGGTCGGCACGACCCCACGAGCTGCCGTAGCTGTATGTCGGCGCCTTTAAGGGGGATAGCAGGCACGCGCGCCACTGGAAGTGCATGCGCCCGCTGCAGTGCGGGGGTGCCGATGCTTGTGGCCCATGGTCGCGATGACCACCGGCCACGAGCAATCGCGGGCAAGAGAGGCAGAACAGGGACATGTGTGTGTGTACACACACAAATCCCTTTTCTGTTCTGTGAGAAGAGACAGATCGTAAGTTCATAATAGCTAGGAACCACGATCCGTCATTTCCTCTAGGTCAGTCCCCTCCTCCTACAATTAGAAACACACACAGGGAACACAATTAACCCTTTGATTGCCCCCTAGTGTTAACCCCTTCCCTGCCAGTGACATTTTTACAGTAATTAGTGCATTTTTATAGCACTGATCACTGTATAAATGCCAATGGTCCCAAAAATGTGTCAAAAGTGTCCGCCATAATGTCGCAGTCCTGATAAAAATCTCAGATCGCCGCCATTACTAGTAAAAAAAATAATTGTAAAATGCTAATGCTAAAATGCTAAAATGCTAAAAATAATAATAAAAATGCTATTAATCTATCCCCTATTTTGTGGACGCTATAACTTTTGTGCCAACCAATCAATATACGCTTATTGCGATTTTTATTACCAAAATTATGTAGAAGAATACATATCGGCCTAAACTGAGAAAAAATTAGCTTTTTTTAAAAAAAAAAATGGGGATATTTATTATAGCAAAAAATACAAAATATTGTGTTTTTTTCAAAATTGTCGCTCTTTTTTTGTTTATAGCGCAAAAAATAAAAACCGCAGAGATGATCAAATACCACCATAAGAAAGCTCTATTTGTGGGAAAAAAAGGACGTCATGTTTGTTTGGGAGCAGCGCCGCACGACCGAACAACCGCACAATTGTCAGTTAAAGCGACGCAGTGCCGAATAGCAAAAAATGGCCTGGTCATTCAGCAGCCAAATCTTCCAGGTCTGAAGTGGTTAACTTAAACCCTAAAGCCAGCACCTCTCAGCCCTTTAAGGGGTTTCTGATGCAGGGAGGTGGGGTGGGGTTTATGATCATGTGACTGCCATGATTGGCTGTCAGAGCTTTCTGTTAGGAGCTGGTAACTGTGCCGGGCGTGCTCTCAGCACAGGTTTGTTTACATTTTGGTACGCAAATCTGCGGCCTCTCTGCATCAAGGCCCACCGCCCGTACTCTCTGCGCTAAGGGGTTAAAGCCGAACTAAATCCACAGCGTGTCCTAGAGCATTTTTCCATAATGCGCAAACACAGTGATTTACTAAATGCAAATAAAATGTGCACTTTGCAAGTGCAGTTGCACTAATTTTCCCCAGACCATAGTGAATGCGATGAAGCGCTGCTGATTTTCAGCACCCAATCATGTGCAAGCAAAAAATGCTGCGTTTAAAAAAAAATCCTTGCACCTGTTTGGGTGTTTTTTACAAAGTGCAACTGCACTTGCAAAGTGCACAGTATTTTTGCCTTTAGTAAATCAACCCCATTATGTCAAATTGACCTTGTAGTTTGGTTTCTGTGAGTACTAGCAGGTCTGTGCTTCCCCACGTTGCTTGGTCCGCTGCCACTGACATTTTCTTCAGGTCTTATTCTTCAAGTGGCAACTTCTCCCTCTGATGCAGATTAAAAATGCTATGGACTGCATCTGGTGTGAACCAGCCCACATGTCGGATGTTTACCAGAAATATCCTAAAGTGGAGAGAGCAAAGAGACTACCTCATCAGTCTGCTTCTGCTCTTTCACTGTCCAATCACTGACTGGTGGTGGTGGTGGGGGGGTGACCTACTCGTGTTACTTACCTGCAGCATACGAAAGTCAGGTCAACAAGCCAGCTATATTGTAGGTCTGTGTACATTTCAGGAAGGGGTGGACAGAATTACAAATCCTATGATAGGAAAAATAGCTCCCTTATATGTTTTTCAACCATGTACAGTATGTGGTATGTGGATATGGAAAAGAATCACCCCTCTTTAAAATAATCAAATTTTTAAAAAAAATTCTGATATGTTTGTGTTATATCTTTCAAAGCAAAAGGTGGTTCAACAAAATACTGACACAAGGGGGTGATCCTTTTTCCAACTTAGTGATTCTGTTTTTTATTTTTTTTTTCTGACATGTTGGTGTTATATCTTTCACTTGGATGTTATAAGTTGCACTGAGTAAATACAGCTTGATAAAACGAAAAATGGGGGTGATTCTTTTCTATACCCACTGTAAATTCCTGTTTGCTTGGAGTTCAGCTTTAAATACCAGGAGACCCCCCGGTCAATAAAGGTGGACTGATAGCAGCAGCTGAGAAAAACAAGATGTGCTGCATGGGTAGAATACTTATTTTTGTTCAATAAGTTTTTATTGAAGGTATAAAGAATTAACATATTGTTAACATTTACATTATTGACATTAGGAAATACAAATTTCTGTACTGTTGTGTGTCGACAATTTTACTTAAATTGACTTCCTGTTACATATTTCAAGTTCTGAACCTATTATCCTTCTATCAAGCTTGGAAAGCAATTAGTAGATGGGCAATGTACGACCGACCCGTCCTTGCATGTGGGATGGATCTTGCTTCTGTGAACTAAAGCGCCATCAGAAGGTCGCCGTTTTTAAAGTCCAGGAGCTTCTATTACCCATTTCCTGAATGTCATGTTTAAACCAGTTTAAACCGCCAATAACAAATAAATCACACAAAAGTAAAAAGGAAACCTTAGAGAATAGAAAAAGCAGTAGAGAAAAAGTAGAAGAGTAGTATGGAGAGAGAAAGATGGAGGAGGAGGGGGAGGAGGGGGGGGGGGAAAGGGGGGAGGGGTTTGTTGCCAGCCATTGCAGTGCATGCTATGTTATTTAAGATTCACATCGACCTTATATTTTCAGAGTTATTTCTACTGTTCTATCTATGAAGCATCTCTATTTTCCATAATCTCAGCGTACACGGATGAATATTTAAAGATGAACCAGCAGGACCAAATCTTAGATGCCAGTGCCGATTTGTTTCTGAGTTTTAAAGTGCTATCTTCCATGTAATATATTCTATCTACTTCCAGCAACCACTGGCGTAGTGAGGGTGTTTTTTGCTGTTTCCAAAATTTTGGTATAAGGGCCTTTGCCGCATTTAACAAGTGGGGTGTAATTGACCTTCTATATGATCCGACTGGTTCATCTGTACAGTGAAACAATAACACCCATGGATCATTTGGAATTGAACAGCCTTGAATTTTTTCAGACCAAAACAGGATAGTGGACCAGTACGGTCTAATAAAAGGACAATACCACCAAATATGTGCGTGAGTCCCTATGGACCCGCATCCCCTCCAGCATAGATCTGAGGTGGATGGGAAGAATCTGTGGAGAGTATCAGGTGTATAGTGCCATCTGGTTAGTAATTTATAGTTTACCTCTGCAGTCTTAGATGCGATTGATGAGACGTGTGACAGATGGAGAATCACACTGCGTTGATGGTCGGAAAGCGGTTTCTGGAGTTCCAGTTCCCATTTAGACAGGAAGGGTACCTTATTCGTTGGTGGTAGAGAAAGTAGTGCGTGATAGAAGCAAGACAGAGGCTTGTCAGGTGGGAGATCTCCTGACAGTAATGACTCTATAGGATTCATTTCTGCATCCGACCGTAAGGGTTGTGGTAGGGCTTTTATAAATTGTAGTAGCTGATGATATTGCCATTGTTGCATAAACGATATTGGTGCATTGGCTGAGAGTGCAGATATGGGCAGTACCTTTTGGTCCTTTACCACTTTACCAAGAAGTAGGGATGGGTCTGTAAACCATTCACCATATTTTGAGTTCAAGTTCCCTGGCGGGAAGAAGTTATGACCCTTTAGTTGCATCAGTGGCGAGTTGTATGGCCAATGCTGTTTATGACATAGCGAGTCCCAAGAAGCCAATGAGGATTTGGTCAGTGGAGAAGTAGTTGGAGCTAATTCGCGAAACTTATTAGGTATCCATATGAGAGGGAAAAGGTCCGTTCTACCCAAGTCCATTTCTAGTTGCACCCAAAGCTTTGATGATTTGTGGTATTTCCAGTCCGAAATCCGATTAAGAACTGTCGCTAAATAATATTTTCTGAGGTCCGGGAGTGCTAATCCGCCTTCCGTTTTAGGTCTAATTAGGTACCTGTGGGCAATGCGAGGGTTTCTACGGTTCCATACGAATTTACTTATCACAGATTGAATGATCCTAAAGAAACCTATAGGAACCTTATATGGAATCATTTGATATAAGAAGAGCAGCCGTGGTAACACATTCATTTTCACAATATTTATTTTTCCCAACCAGGAGTGCGCCATCTGCGACCATTTTTGTAAGTCTGACCGAATAGCATTGAGTAAAGGGATGTAATTTTTACGAAAAAGTGAGGCCGGGTCTGCAGTTAAATATATGCCTAAGTATTTCATAGCCGATGGTTGCCAATGGAAGGGGAAAGATTTTTGTAGATTAATTACGGTTGGATGGGGAGTTGAGATATTTAGAATTTCCGATTTGGATAAATTTATTTTAAAGTTGGATATGTCATTAAATTGTGTAAAGGCTAACATAAGGTTGGGTAAAGTTATGAGTGGTTGCTGAATATAAAAGAGCACGTCATCTGCGTACGCCGCATATTTGTGTTCGGTTGTACCTACTGTAATCCCATGTATGTTAGGATTATGGCGTATCTTAGTCAAGAAGGGTTCCAAGGAAAGAGCAAATAAAATGGGCGAAAGGGGGCACCCCTGTCGAGTTCCATTATAGAGAGAGAAGGGGTCACTCAGCGTTCCATTAATTCGTAATTGGGCTGTTGGTGTTTGATAAAGAGCAGAAATTTTTGCCAACATGTTTGGGCCTAGACCAAAATGTGACAGTGTGGCCATAAGGTACTCCCAGTCCACCCTATCAAACGCTTTCTCAGCATCTGTGGACAAGAGAAGGGTGGGCTGGGAGCATCCACGGGCATAGGACATTAAAGAAAGAGTTCTGAGCGAGTTGTCCCGCGCCTCCCTCCCCGGGATAAACCCGGTTTGGTCCCTGGAGATCCATTGTGGCATCAGGGGTAAAAGTCTAATGGCTAGTGCCTTAGCGTACAACTTTGCATCCAGATTCAACAGTGATATTGGACGGTAGCTACCGCACAGGGTAGGGTCTTTCCCCGGCTTAGGGATTACCGTAATATGCGCGTGGAGAGTTTCCGATCTGAACCCACCATTGCTGGGCACTGAGTTAGTATATGCAGTCAAATGTGGAAGCAAAACATCCGCGAAAGCTCGATAGTAGGCCACTGTCAGCCCATCTGGGCCAGGGGCCTTACCATTAGCCATTGACTTAAGTGCACCCCTGATTTCCGCTACGGTAAATTCCCCTTCCAAAGCTTCTAGCATGTCAGCCGGGAGCCTTGGCAAGTTGGCCTCAGATAAATATTCCTCTATGCGTGTTCCTCTGGTGTCATCAGACGTTTGTGTGTTCCTGACCTGGTAAAGCTGTTGATAGAAAGCCCGAAATTCCTTAGCAATGTCCCTAGTTTTGTGTACCATTATATCTGATGTCGTTTTAATCTTAGCGATAAAAGATGCTGATTTCCTTTGTCGCAGAGATCTGGCTAAGATTCTACTCGGTCTGTTGCCCCATTCGTAGTATTGTTGATCAACAACCCTACGACGGGATATATACTCAGAATGGAAAAGAGCTTTCAGTTCTTCTCTTTTTTTAGTGAGGGCATGGAGTATTGTTTTAAAGTTGCTGTGTTTGTGGGTCTGCTCAAGTGTTCCTATTTCCTTAATTAGTGCAGATTGTAGATGTGTTCTCTCTTTCTTTTTTCTTGCTCCCAGTTCAATAAGTTTACCCCTAATAAGGGCCTTATGGGCCTCCCAGAGAGTTCCAGGGGAAGTCTCTGGAGAAGCATTATCTCTGAAATAGAGGGAAAGATTCTTTTCAATTTCTTTTACGTCTATTTCATCATTTAAAAGAGAGTCATTCATTTTCCAGTTTGTGGATTTCGTAGGGAGGGCTGGGGGTTGGAGCGTCATGCTAATCGGGGAATGGTCAGATATTGTCGAGATTTCAATATGTGATTTAACTAAAAGGTCCAGATAGTGATGTTGTATATAGAAATAGTCTATCCTCGAATGAGAGTCATGGACTTGTGAATAGTGGGTATAGTCTTTTGCGCCCGGGTGCATCATCCTCCATGTGTCTATGAGTTGGGAGTTATGCATTAACCTTCGGATATATGCCAGCCGTTTATGCGGAATGCATGACTTTCCTTTAGATGCGTCTATTAGTGGTTCTAGGGGGACATTTAAGTCTCCCCCCAGAATGATGCACCCACGCGCAAAATCTTGTAATTTAGTTAGAATTGTAGACATAAAATCGGCTTGTCCCTGGTTCGGGGCATATAAATTCACCAATGTGCATGAAAAGTCACCCAGGCTGCCTCTTATAAACAGAAATCTACCCAGAGGGTCAGCTAGGAGGTCCTCAACTGAAAATGCGGTGCCCCTTCGGAAACCAATAGCCACACCTTTCGCCTTAGACACATCTGATAGGCTATAATACCAATTTGGATAATGGTGATCAAATAGTTTAGTATGCGTAGTATGCGTTAGATGGGTTTCTTGCAGGAAGATGATGTCTCCCTGCATACGTCTTAATTCTCTATATAACATGTGTCTTTTGCCTGCCATGTGCAGACCTCTCACGTTAAGTGAGATTAGCTTAGTGTTGGCCATCAGGTCCCTAGGGGGGCTATACACATGAACAACATTTGCAAGGCTGGCATGGGTAATTCAAGGGGGAGGGGGAAGAGGAAAAGAAGAGGGGAGGAGAGAAGAGCGAGGAAAAGGAAGAGAGACAGAAAAAGAAAAAAGAGACCCAGGAGGAAAACATCCGGGATCTCCGTCATGTAGAAATAACAAAAAACTGCACGCAAACTTTTGCGGTGCAAAAACAGGGGCCCCGTGTGGATCCCCCCAGCCGCGCGTCCTTCCCCGAAGGGTCGTCCGCGCCACCAAGGGGATCCCCCCGTCGCCCCTAGATGGGGGGGAAAACCCAACTCGCACATTGATGTACGTGTGGCCAATTCGGATCCACACACGTGATCCGGCGCCAGCAACTTCAGTGCAATGAAGTTAAATAACCCGAGCTGTGAGTAAGTCAAGTCAGACAACCAGCTCATATATCTCTAGTAATCGTTATTAAATGTATAACGCGAACCAATTAGAAACTTTAATCAAACTGCTGAAACAGAAAAAAGAAAAAAAAAAAAAAAAAAGTTGTTTTCCTTCCCTTTTCTGTATGTCTGACCAATAGAGACAATAGCTGAGCCCGATACCTAGCTTACTGCGACCTCCTTTGAGCTTTTAGCAGTCAAATGCCTTCAGACTGCCTCATCAGTGGAGCCCCTATGAGCGGGGTGACGTTTACGGGGAACTTTCTGCCATTGATCTTCGGTTGTGAATGAAGGCGATCCAGGGATGCCATCTTGCCATCCAGGGAGTTCAGGTGGTTCAATGCTGAGATCCATACAGAACGCCGGCAAATCTTCCGGGAATCGTAGGATCGCCGTCTTTCCATTCCTTTGAGCAATCAGTGCAGATGGGAACCCCCACCTGTATGAGATGGCGGTATTACGTAGTTTCTCCGTGAGGGGTTTTAGCGCTCTGCGCCTCTCCAAGGTTTCCCTGGCTAGGTCTGGAAAGAAGGACAAGATCGCTCCGTCAAAGTCCAGTGATTGTGCCTCTCTTGCTTTCTTCATTATAATCTCCTTCTCCTCATAGTAATGCAGTCTGCATATAATGTCCCTTGGCGCATCAGTGGACAGATTGCGTGGACGGAGCGCTCTATGTACCCTGTCTATCTTTAGTGAAAGATCAGCTTGGTTCCCCAGCAGGGTATTAAAGATGCCGCGGACAGAGGCTGCTAGGTCGTCATCCCTGGTCGCCTCTGGAAGACCCCTGATACGAATGTTGTTCCTCCTGTTTCTATTCTCTTGGTCTTCCAGCCTGTATAACGCCATTCTGTGCGCAATATACAGACTTCGTGTAGAGGATTTTAAGTCTCTAATGGCGGTGGTGTGTCTGTCTAGTCTCTGCTCCGTCTCCTCCACGCGCTCAAGGACTTGTGCTAAGTCTGTGCGAACGGCTGATAGTTCTTTCTTGATTACCTTTTCCAGGCCCGATAGCATCAGGGCAAGGTCTGATTTAGTGGGGAGTCCGCTTACTAAGTCCGCTACTCTCGAGCCCTCTCCCGAGCTTCTCTCCCTGTCTGATCCACACGAGGAAACCGGAGAGCGGTGTCTTGTCTCCGGCCTATGGCGAGGGGCGGAGCTAACACTCATCCCACAAGGCGAGCGGCCTAGGCCGTCTGACTCACCAGGGTCTTCAGGTTCGGTAGCGAGATAACGCTTGATAGAGCTCGTCGGAGCGGTTTTTTTAGCGTGGGATTTACCCGACTTCTTGCCCGTGCCTGGCATGTGTGCGGAGGAGTCGTGGGTTATGTGTAAAAGTAAGGATTCCAGTCGCTGGCGCCGGAGCTCACACGATGCGCGTCCTCACCGTCTCATGTCCAGGCCACGCCCCCCGGGTAGAATACTTATGACTTTAATCATGCAGTCAAGAAAGACAATCAAGTTGTGTTGTGTCACATTATGCAGGGTCTTACATGCACATAACCAGCAAGGGGTAACGTCAGTCTTGATGGGCCTGTAAATGTAGTTTATTTAAGACCCTTAATTAAAAACACGTCAATGTGCTTTGTAAGCCTGTTGTGCCAGTTGTTTTCCTGTCAAATATTCCAGTTGGGTTACAACAAAGATACTGCATAGCTCCTGTTGTATTTGACATTCATTTGTTGCAGAATTTCAAACAACGCACAAAGCATGCTGAGGTCAATAATTGTTATAACAACGCTTTGTGATCCTTTAAAAGCATTCCAGCACTGTTAATGTTTGCTATCAAAGAGACTATAATGCAAAAAAATAGTATATCCTTGCTCCTTCAGTCAAGTTTGCTTTATTGAGATACATACACTATATTGTCAAAAGTATTGGGACACCTGCCTTTACACGCACATGACTTTAAACCACTTCAGCCCCAAAAGGATTTACCCATTTCCTGACCAGGCCATTTTTTTTGCGATACGACACTGTGTCGCTTTAACTGACAATTGCCCGGTCGTGCGACGTTGTACCCAAACAAAATTTATGTCCTTTTTTTTCCCACAAATAAAGCTTAATTTGGTGCTATTTGATCACCTCGGCAGTTTTTATTTCTTGCGCTATAAACAAAAAAAAGAGCGACAATTTTGAAAAAAACACAATATTTTTTACTTATCCAAAAAAAAAAAAAAAAATGTAAAGAAACAAATTTCTTCATCCGTTTAGGCCAATATGTATTCTTCTACATGTATTTTTCTAATAAGCGTATATTGATTGGTTTGCGCAAAAGTTATAGCATCTACAAAATAGGGGATATATTTATGGCATTTTTATTATTTATTTATTTTTTACTAGTAATGGCGGTGAGCAGCAATTTTTAGTGGGACTGAGACATTGCGGCGGACAGATTGGACACTTTTGACCTTTTTTCAGACCATTGACATTGATACAGCAATCAGAGCTAAAAATAGCCACTGATTACTGTATAAATGTCAATGGCAGGGAAGGGGTTAACACTAGGGGGGCAATCAAGGGGTTAAGTGTGTCCTAGGGAGGTGTTTCTAACTGTGGGGGGAGGGGACTGACTGTAAGTAAAGAGAGATTGCTGTTCCTGATCACTAGGAACAGCAGATCTCTCTCTGCTCTACTGTCAGAACGGGGATCTGTTTGTTTACATACACAGATCCCCGTTCTGGCTCTCTATGGAGCAATTGCAGGTGGCTGGTGGACATCGCAGCCGCTGTCCATGCGCATTGGCTTCAGCGTCCTGGGCACGCCCCCTATACCTTTTAAAGCGGCCGACATACACCTACGGTGGTTTGCGCAGCCATGCCAACCTGCCGCCGTATGGCAGCTGGTCTGCAAGAGGTTAATGACATCCCAGTCTTAGTCTGTAGGGTTCAATATGGAATTGCTCCACCCTTTGCATCATAACAGCTTCAACTCTTCTGGGAAGGCTGTCCACAAGGTTTAGGAGTGTGTCTATAGGAATGTTTGACCATCCAAAATGAAAAAAAAAAGAAAAAGTTTTGTCTGTAGTTCTATTTAAATTATTTATTTATGCCTAGGAGATCATGACAAGCAGTTTTACTCACCTGATCCTCTGCTGCCACAGGCTCCTCTGCACTGCTAGCCTCTTCTCCCCTGCAACTCCTGTGGTCTAAGATCCTCTGACATTATCAAGACTGGGGCCCATAGGCCTACATTGGATGTGAGAACACCAAGGGACAGTTCACTGCAGGAGCAGAGGGGAGTGTTGTTTGCTGGGGGAGCAGAGGATCAGGGTTCTCCAAACTTTCTAAGCAAAAGACCAATTTACCGTTCCTCAAACTTTTGGGGGGCCGGACTGTGGCCAATGGAAGTAGAGATGTAACGAGTTCTATGCCTTAAGATAAAAAGCCTTCTGTGTGCAGCAGCCCCCCTCAGCCCCTCTAATACTTACCTAAACCCCCTCTAGATCCAGCGATGTCCACCAATGCCTCAGCCATCCAGGACTCTCCCTCCTGAGTGGCTGAGACACAGCAGTGTCAAAGTCAATCAGCCAATGAGGAGAGAGAGAGGGCGGGGCCGAACCGCGGCTCCGTGTCTGAATGGATACACAGAGCTGTGACTCGGCTCGGGTGCCCTCATAGCAAGCTGCTTTAATGTGGAGGGGGAGGGGCCAGGAGCACAGAAGAGGGACCTGAGAAGAGGAGGATCAGGGCTGCTGTGTGCAAAACCAACTGCAACAGGGCAGGTAAGTATAACATATTTGTTATTTTTATAGAAAAAAAAAAACAAGACTTTACAATCACTTTAAATATCATTTGTTGCATATATATTACTGTATATAGAAGCTCAGTCTGAAAATTTCAATAGTTGGGAACAAATCTTGCCATTTATCTGGATGGAATCAAGACAGTTTAAACAACAAGTTTCACACCTGACACTGGCAATTAGGTCATTTTTTATGAGCTGCGGTAATCTTGCTTAGTCCATGGTCTTAGGTAAGGTGACCTGTTACAGACTGTGTTGAGCTGAGCAGAGGTCAAAGCCTGGGAGCTGAAATGTGATAATAGGTAATCCGCGGACGGAGCGGAGGAGTAGACAGAGGCTGTTTGATGAAATTACTCTTCAACAAAAGACGCCCAGCAATTGTTTACCTGCCCTTGGATTAACCCAGGAACATTATGAAATGCAATATACCTGTCCAATCTAGCAACTTGCTGAATACATCTTGGTCAATTTCACATAATTAATGGGACCCAATCACCAACAGAAAGAGCTCAGAAAAATCAAGTATTTCAAATGTTTACTTGCAGTGTTTTTCCTTCCCAATAAACTATTTTTTATTCACTTGTAATATGCCTCTGAACTTGCTAGCAAATTCGGCTACTCGAGAAAGTTAGTTCCTTAGCACAGCCCCCTCACTCCTTGCATGTCATAGCCCTTTCCTTTTCTGGCACTATCTCTTCACTGTCTGTGCTGCCCCAGCTCCTCCACCTATCCCTTCATCTCCCTGCATAACCTTTTACAGTATGTAGCAGCCCACAGAGAAGTAAAGAGAAATACTATCAAGCATCACTGAAGTGACAGCTCTGAACCCACTGAGGCTGCTGACCTCACATTCAGGCTCGGTTCACGCTGATGCGATGCAGGACCTTACCCATATATAAAACTGTCCAACGGCAAGCCAGCTATTCGGAGGTTTGTCTTCATGGCACGCGGAGCGAAATTTTTTTTTTTTGGGGTGCGTCGGGTGGCGTGATTGACGATGGATTTACATCAGGGGACACTGTTTTTTTATTTTCTAATAAAGGATATGTCAAAAACTGTGTTTTTATTACTTTTGGATACTTTTTTGTGAATGGGTAGGGGTACATCCATACTTATTCACATGGGGGGCTGGGATCTGGGGGCCCCCTTGTTAAAGGGGGCTTCCAGATTCCGATAAGCCCCCCTGCCCGCAGACTTCCACAACCACAGCCCAGCGTTGTG